>NC_069502.1:152145140-152235140 GCF_027579735.1 Bombina bombina
CCGCAACAAGAACCAGAATCGGCAGGCGCCATTACAACTCGGGCCCAAGACATAGCGGTAAGACCTACTACGCAGCTACTACAAAGCTCCGGTCGCGGACTGTTACCCGACCGGACAAACACCAGGGTCATTGATTTGAATTATTGTGCAGGGTTACACGGCAGCACCCACCCGATATATTGGGCCCCTAATTCAATGAGACAGGGTGGTGAGATAGTTCTGCTCCGGTGGGGGCCATCAAATTATCAAATCAAATTAATGATAAGACAGGAATACAGGGGAGCTGGAGGTAAAATCTGAAAGGCTTCTACCTTCCCTTAACACCCACGGCTTTATAAAAACAGAAAAAGACACAAAATAGGCCTTAAAAATATTAGAACACACTTTATTTCACACCAGCCACGGCCTATGCTTGGCTCCATAAGCACTGTCATTTTAAGCCAAAGCAACTGAAACCTGCTCTAATTCTTACAACAGGAACTTTTTGGTCAAAACAGGGGTGATCTGGAATGCCCTGTAAACGGGCAACTAGAATGGAGAAACCACTGAAAAATACCACCCTCAATCAATACCTTAAGACAGTGGAACCTCAAACTGAAAAAGGGCCTGATCCTACTGAGGCACAAACTCAGGCCTCATTGCATGACGCATCACATAATAATAGCCCTTTTATAACAAGAGAGGACCTAAAAAACCTGTCATCCAAAGATGATATTAAAGAAGTGCTCAAGGAGGTCAGGGGCTTATTTGGTGAACTGCAAAAAGACATTTCTCAAGTTAAGCAAAAAGTCGCCAAATTGGAAAATATACAAACAATGTTATGTGATGATGTACAGCAATCTACAAAACAGATACATAACCATGAAGAAAATATTAACTTTTTATTAGACAAAGTCGAAGATCTCGACAATTGAAACAGACGAAACAATTTGAGAGTCAGGGGGATCTCTGAATCCATCATCCCATCTGCCCTTCCGGGCTGTTTGCAAGATTTATTTTGCTCCATTAAGGGCACCCCGTCTGCACCAGAAATGATTCTAGAAAGGGCACATAGGGCCCTCAGGCCGAAATCAGCGGGGAAAGCACCTCCACGAGATGTCATAGTCCGTTTCCTGAATTTCCTTGATAAAGAAGAAGTACTAAAGAACGCAAGAGTTAAGTCCCCCATTACACATGCAGGTGTCAAGATTCAAATATTCTCGGACATAAGCCCTGCCACCCTCCAGAAGCGCCGAGATCTGAGATTTATTACCGACACACTTCGAGCAGAGGGAATCCAATACCGCTGGGGGTTCCCAGTAAGTTTAATCATCACAAAAAATGGGGAAACGATAATTTATCGTGGCCCGGACGACCTTCACAGGCTTAATGAAAAATTAGGCCTCAAGATCTCTTTTCCAGATACAGAAGCAGATGACACGAGAATCACCCCCTCTTCTCAACCTGATGATAATCAACCTTCCGCTCCCTCGCCTAGATGAGGTATTGTATATTATTTAAATGAACGCTTTGTCATTCACTACCACTTATGGAAAAGACTTCACAGCCCATGCATTAGGCGGCTGTATAAAAATTGAGACTAGACTGTGATGTTTTGAGTTTTCTTTAAAGGACAATGGGGCTTACCTGTGACACCCCAAATTGGACTTTTGCCTGACAATCATCACAATAATATAGTAAATGTCAGATTACGAGCACTGTGCATACCTTAGATCACTTAGACATTTTCTAGATTAAAAGCAGTTTACCAAATAGTTATGCCTATGTTACTAATACAATTTGTTCTAAATAACAGGCTAACTTATGATACATAGGAGCTGTTCACAATCACAGTATGTTATCATTCATCATTAGAACTATAAGTTTTTGGTTTTTTAGAATGCAATATTTCATGTATATCCGTTGATGATTTGATTTGTTCACTAGTTTGAAATAATATATCATCTCACCATAACAGACAGTTAGAACTGTGTTAGATGTGGAACAGTAAGATATGTACTGATTACATAGTTAGATAATGGAAAAGTATGTACACGCTGTAAATACAAAATGTACCAACCATTTAGTTACCTGCAAATATACTAGAATTGTTTAATATTTTACCTTTTCCCCTTCTGTTGGTGAAAATACATGATATTTTATAGTATATTACTGTATGTTTGCTTGTGACATGTTCAACAGTTTAAAAAGGGTTATCATCTAATTTTCTCTGACTTATAACCCCACCCACACTTTTCTAACCACTAGAACATGACCTGACATTGACTGAAACACTACTGATAACACATAATCTACAAATTATGCTTCCACACAACACCAGAAACATCATGACAATTAAAAACCACATTCTTAGGCTTACATACTTAGCAGTCAGCTAACTCATTACATCACAAGTCAGGATAGAGCTATTATGAACCAGATTGACCTTATCCACACGGACCCTATAGACCAGGAACTAAATTGTATATAACACAAGACTTACACTACTCAAAGACTCCTAGGAGACAAGGCTCTTTCCTCTTCCTTTTCATTAGTAACCGTACTCTCCTCTCAGTAGACAGGTTACAAGAATTATATTTAATTACTGAAACTGCAATAACTTTATTCCTTTTACTTTCTTTCTCAGACACCTCTTCTACCACTTACCCCTTATTTTACTACACTCAATTACACTTAACTCCTCCTACTCTTCCTACTCGTTCTACCTACCTTTCCTTTCCTAAATCCCCCCCCCCTTTTTTTTTTCCCTCCCAAAATATACTTCAATAATGGCATGTAAAAACCTTAAATTCATAACCATTAATGTTAAGGGTTTGAATAGCCCCATGAAATGTATTCTTGTCCTGAAAGACCTCAATAGACTAGGTGGGGATATTGTCCTCCTACAGGAGTCCCACTTTAAGAAGGGACATGAACCAAGGTGGCACAATAAGGACTACCCTACTGCCTTTTTTGCCTCTGGCCCTAATAAAAAGAACGGAGTAGGCATTTTAATTAAACGATCTATCCCATTTCAAATGATCCACACAGACAAAGATCAGGAAGGCAGATTTATTATTGTTCATGGGTTGTTATACGGACGCCCTATAACAATTGTAAACACCTATTTTCCAAACAAAGATCAAAAGACATTTATGAGACATCTATCTAATCACATACTAGATCAGAAGAAAGGTCCACTCATCCTGGGAGGGGACTTTAACACCCCTATGGATCCCAAACTAGACACATCAGGGGGTAGTTCTACAATTCCCAAAAGAGACCTGAAGTGTATTAACCACCTCCTCAGAGATTTAGCTGTCCATGATGTATGGAGACTATCTAACCCGACTAGGAGAGACTATACTTTTTTTTCTCACCCCCACGGGGTGTACTCCCGATTAGATTACTTCTTTGTAGACCCCCTAATTTTATCTATAATAAAAATGTCTAAAATTCTACCTATCACCTGGTCAGACCACGCACCAGTTCTGTGCGTGGTAGAATGGCCCGAAACACCCCTTGCCCCGTTCCAATGGCGACTAGATGATCACTTATTAGATGATCCTCTGGTCAGAGTAGACCTAGAGAAAGCCATCCCAGAATATTTTCAAATTAACAAAATAAATGTGACCTCAGAAGTGAATAGATGGGAAGCACACAAATGTGTGATCAGAGGGACTCTGATTAAACATAAAGCAAGAATACGCAAAATACATAGAGAAAAATATAATGATTTATTACAAAGTCTGTCAGAGGCAGAAAGAGCTCATAAACAGAATCCAGAAAATACAACCCTTTTAGATCTTTTAACACAAGCTCGTACAAAGGTTAGGGACTTTCTACATCTAGATCATCAAAAGCAAACTTTAGCACTCAAACAGCACTACTATACTTACGGGAATAAAGCGGGTCGCTTACTCGCTAGATCCCTCAAGCGCAAGCACTTAAAATCATATATTCTCACACTGACTGACAAAAAGGGACATACTAAAACTGACAGCTTTAGTATTGCAGAAACCTTTAGAAAATACTATGAGACTCTTTATAACATTGTCCAACCAACAGCTGTTAGCAATCAGGACCATCAGTACCGGGGTTCCCCCAATGTATATAAATATATTTCTGACTTGGAACTACCCCACCTAGACTCAACAGACTCAGCATTACTTGACCACCCTATCACATGTGAGGAAGTCTCATTGGCTATAAAACACACCCCAGTGGGAAAGAGCCCTGGACCTGATGGTTTCGGAGGTAAATATTACAGAATGTATTCCGCTGACTTAACACCCCATCTCACACAGTTATTTAATGTTATCGACGAAGTAGGCGGTTTCTCCAAACATATGTTGGAAGCATACATCACAGTCCTTCCCAAACCAGGTAAACCACCTACAAAACCTGAAAATTTTAGACCAATTTCTCTACTTAATGTAAATGTGAAAATTTACGCTAAAATCCTTGCAGACAGACTTAACAGGATATTACCCAAATTAGTGAGCCCAGACCAAGAAGGTTTTGTACCAGGCCGCGAGGCAAAGGACAATACGTTAAGGATACTCCAACTAATCTCCTACGCCCGTAACAAACAGATCCCTATGATTTTGGTCTCCACAGATGCCGAGAAGGCCTTTGACAGGGTCAATTGGGGCTTTCTCGGCTCTGTTCTACAACAAATGAACATTAGTAACAAATTTATTTCCAAGATATTTGCATTATACTCTAATCCCACGGCTAAGGTGAGAGTTAACGACATCCTGTCGGATCCCTTCAAGATCACTAATGGGACAAGACAGGGGTGCCTTTTGTCCCCAATCCTATTCGCCTTGTCTGTAGAGGCACTGGCTCATAAAATTAGGCAGAACTCCCAGATCAGTGGCATTAAAATCAATGACTCAGAACATAAAATGGCATTATATGCCTATGATATTTGTTTATGCTAACCGACCCAGAGAACTCTTTGACAACACTACTAGACGAATTTGACGTATATGGTAGATTTTCTAATTTCCATCTAAATGCTTCCAAGTCGGAAATCTTAAATATTAATGTACCCTTAGAAACTATACTCAAAATAAAATCTGAGAGTCCCCTAGTCGTCCAACCCCACAAAATGAAGTACCTTGGTATATATCTGACGGCAGATCCAAAAGACCTATTTACAAACAACTACAAACCATTACAAGAACAAATCACAGCTGATCTATCTAGCTGGAGCAACAAACAGATCTCATGGTTGGGCAGAGTCCAGGTAGTCAAAATGACTATTCTACCTCGCATCCTATATGTATTACAAACACTACCTACTCCATTACCCAGACACTACATTACAAACCTTCAAGAGATCATAGGACAGTACATCTGGCAAAAAAATCAGACCACGCATCCCAAAAGCTACTATGTTCCTCCCCAGACATAGAGGGGGATTAGGGGTACCAAACATAGAAATCTACAGACAGGCATCAATACTGCAACGCCTGGTGGAGTGGTGCTATAACTCAACAGATAAACGGTGGATCCAACTTGACAGAACAATCCTAAACTCAGAAAATATGGGAGTATGGGCTTGGATCTCTCCAAAACTAAGACCCATAGAAATTTCACAATATCCACTGTGGAGCGAATTGTTCCTAATATGGGACAAACTTCTTAAAATGTCCAACCACCTCTCCACCACGCTCTCCCCAATGACGCCATACAGGGGCAATCCTGACTTACCGACCGCAGGTTTTCCCACCCTGACCAGCTCCTCCCCACACATACAAGAACTCACCTTAAAAAGTATACTAGAAGGAGGTAAACTGATACAAAGGGAGAACCTGATAGGCACTGGAGGGGGTCCCCCCCCATGGTTCGCTTACACACAATTAGCACATTTTGTTCAAACACATAAGAAAAGAGAAGAATTTAACCGCCCCCTGACTAGATTTGAAAATTTATGTTCGCAGCAAACCCAACCTAGACATATTATATCTAAATTGTACAACATGCTACTGACCAATAGCGGCAAAGCGTACCCTTCCTTCACTCTCAAATGGGCTAAAGACCTAGAAAGAGAAATCAGCCAGGAGGCATGGGACCATGCCTTACAATGCCACAAAGAAGCCACAATCTCCTCTAATATTATGGAAATGAACTTCAAATTACTGGCGAGGTGGTACCTTACACCAGCCAGAATACGTCATATATACAAAAAGAGCAGCGGCAGATGCTGGAGGGGTTGTGGGGAGGAGGCAGATTTAATACACATCTGGTGGTCGTGTAGGGAAATAGAGAGTTTCTGGTCTGGGATATTCTCTGAAATAGAAACCAAACTCAACATTCAATTACAAAAAGATCCAGGCATCCTTATCTTTCTAGACATTCCTAAAATTCAAAACAAATCTAAAAAACTCTTACTATATATTATGTTAAATAGCGCCAAACTCCTTGTACCGCAAAGATGGAAATCAAGTGAGGTCCCCTCACTTGAGACTTGGAAAGTCCATGCTTCAAATAGAACGGTATCAACATATGAAAAATGGTACAATGGAACTACACGAGGCAATGGTGGAACTATGGAATCCATCTATGGCCACATGCCCTGGTTAAGTGGAGTCACTAACGGACAATCTATGTCCATCTGGACAGAATAGCATTCACCTCCAATCAGCCCCAATTGCTTGATTAATTAATCAATATAAATTCCCCTTTTTTTTTTTTATCTCTCCCTCCCCTCCCCCCGTCCCCTCTACTCTACTCCCTACCTCTTCCTCTCCCTCCCCCTCCCCCTCCACCTCTCTCCTCTCTATCTCTCTCTTCTCACACTTATACCTTTGCTGACACTTCTCTTAGATATTCTAATATTTTCTATATACCGGAGACTTATCAAGATAGATATATAAGAATTGTCATATGGATAACTAATGGATAGTTAATCTGTTAAGTTATAACTTATTATTATGTTAATGTTCACAATAGAAAATTGAAAACTGAGCTACGGAAAATCTAGAGGAGATACAGAGATACGGACTTCTAACTCAATAAGATAACGTTGATTGTAATGTATAACATGTATAAACCCGAAACGGTTTTTGACTCTGTATTATCTTTTATTGTTTGTTATATTTTTCTTTATGCTCAATAAAAACTATTAAAATAAAAATAAATAAAAAAAGACCACAAAGGGAGGACATGGACTACGTCTAGAAACATAGCAGATAAATTCAGAACATACTACGAAGGGTTATATAATCTAGAGAGGAATCAGCCACCCTCCAACACACAAGATATCTCCACATACTTGTCACGGCTGCACCTTCCCTCCCTTACAGCGGAACAGCAGACAGAATTAGACCTGCCGTTTTCTCTAAAGGAAGTCAAGAAAGCCATTTCTGCTTTCCCCCTGGGGAAGGCCCCAGGACCTGATGGCTTTGGGAATGCTTACTATTCTAAATTTAAAAGCTTGCTAGCCCCACACTTATTACCTTATTTTCAAGACATAGACAAAAAAAAGCCTTTTTCCTCCCTGGCATTGCAGGCGCATATCACAGTTATCCCAAAACCAGGTAAAAATGTAGATCAAATACCCAACTTTAGACCAATATCCCTTCTAAATTCTGATATCAAGATATATGCAAAAATATTGGCTACTAGACTAAATTTGATTCTCCCCTCAATTATCCATCAGGACCAGGTTGGCTTCATTCCTTACAGAGAGGCCCAGGACAATACAGTCCGCAATATGCATTTAATCTGGCATGCAAAGTCAGTGGGACCCCCGCAGTGTGGCTCTCCACTGATGCAGAAAAGGCCTTTGACCGGGTTAGCTGGTCATTCCTTAAGTTGGCGTTATGCTCATTCGGTCTGGGGGATGTCATGTTGCATAGAATATTTGCCCTTTACACTTGTCCCAGCGCCCGCATATCTCTTAATGGTATTCTCTCACAGCCTTTTCAAATCTCAAATGGTACAAGGCAGGGGTGCCCTCTTTCCACCTTACTTTTTGTTTGCCTGCTAGAAACCCTAGCTGCCAAGATTAGACTGAATGAGGATGTGAAGGGTGTGTCTGTGGGGGAGAGGGAGTATAAACTCTCCATGTTTGCTGACGACATTCTATTCACTCTTACTAACCCTGACACATCTATACCCCCACTCATGGAGGAACTAAGACTCTTCAATACTCTCTCAAACTTTTTAATCAACTACTCTAAATCTGAGATCCTTGGAGTCTCTCTCTCATCTCAGACCGAAAACCTTATTAAAAAACATTGCCCTTTTAGATGGTGTGCTAACTCTATAAAATATCTAGGTATACAGCTAGCAGAAGATCTAGACTTGATTTATAAACTAAATTACATCCCGATCCGAAGAGCCTTGGTCCGGGATCTCTCATCCTGGAATTCTAAATGCCTGTCTTGGTTGGGGAGGATCAATACTATCAAAATTAATGCCTTCCCCAGGTTATTATATATTTTACAGACTCTCCCTATACCCCTCCCACCTAATTATATTTCTCAGGTACAACAGATATTCCACTCTTTTATTTGGAGAGGTAAACAGCCCAGAATTAATAAAAAGAAAATGATGCTTCCCAGGGAACAGGGTGGCCTGGGAGTCCCAAATATAGAATCTTATAGAACAGCGATTTTTGTCCAGCGAATACTAGACTGGACGATAAATAATTCACAGAAGAGATGGATTGAACTGGAGGGCAGATTAAACATGGGAGTAAACTTATCTACCTTATGTTGGCAACCCAATTTTAAACTTCTAATCGGAGATATTGTCAACCCCATAACCAGAGAGACATTACAGCAATGGATTGCAGAAAATAGGCAAAACCCATATTTTTCATCTAATCCCTCTCCATTGACCTCTCTGATTCACAATTGTGAGTTTTCTCTAGCTGATTTGGGAAGGCTTGGCGGCCCAGATAATGACATCACAGAGTTGAATATCCACCAAATAACAAACAATGAACGCTTACAGTCACAAACACAGTTACTTGAGCAAGGGTTTACACTAAACTGGTTTAATTATAGGCGGTTACACCACTATATCATGTCACATAAACACAGCAATAACATGCTAAGGCCCCTCACGAATGTAGAAAAGCTGTTTACAGATACCCTCCCAAGGAGGCATACCCTATCCAGGATACAATCCATTTTATCACAACCTCCCCCAGGTAACCTCCCCTACTCAATTGAGGCCTGGGAAAGGGAGTTGGGTACCATAATACTTCCTAATACTGCAGCAAGCATTTTTAAGCATACCAAATCATCATCCACCTCAGCTTAATTAGTTGAACTAAATTACAAGATATTACACGGCTGGTACCTCACACCGAGACGTCTACATAGGCTATTCCCTATGGTTTCAAATAGATGTTGGAGATGTGGGCATGTGGGCAGTGGGATGGGACATATGTGGTGGTGGTGTAATGCGATAAATAATCTGTGGAGAGATAGCATTGAGGAAATGGAGGAAGTCCTGGAGGTTGCTGTCCCCTTAGACCCCCTCATCTGCTTACTTAATAAATCATGGAAGCTCCCAACCAGATCCCATCAAATTTTATTTCAAATCATGATAAATAGCCTGAAGTCTATTATAGCTAGGGAGTGGAAATCTAGTACCCTTCCATGTCTAATTAAATGGAGATGTAGAGTATCAGAACTGTTGGAATTGGAGGAATATTGTGCTTATAAGAATAACTTGAGAGATTTCCACATCGTAGCCCAAGCTATTTGGGACCAACACTTAGTGAAGAGACAGTAGAAAATGGAAATGCAACCGGAGCCCAGGCGAGATATACATTAACAGACGACCTTTGGTTCTAAAAATACATGAATGATAGACCCCTTTTTTTCTCCCCTTTTCTTTTTTTGTATATCATATTGTTTTGTAACTAATGCACAGTTAGACGCATCCCTAATGGGACCTAAAGTTATAACTTAAGTATAGTAATATAAAATCTGAGAAACACTCTTGTCCACAAGGAAATGTTAGTTTATGTTTCAAATGATATTGTTGTTTCTGCTTTTTTTTCTTCCGTGAACGTAACATGTAACTCATGTGAATTATTCTCAAATAAAAAGAATTTGGAATAAAAAAAATATTTGGCAAAAAATTAGCGATGCTGTGAGTGCTCAAGGACCAACCAAAAAAGATATTGAATTGTGCAAAAACGTTTCAATGATTTCAAGCGTCAAACAAAAGCCAAAATCACAAAAGAGAAGCAATATGCACGTGGTACTAGTGGCGGCCAGCCTTATGTCGCAGTTTTGAAAAAAAAAGTCCTCCAGAGACTGGGCTTGGAGGTCATCGAGGGCATCACTGATGACTGTGATAGTGATATTCGAGGTAAATATAATTAGATTAAATTAAATTTATATGTATCATTTAAGTTTCCAAAAGAAATATTTTTTTGGAGTTCATGTTAATGCTTCAAAACAAAATTTAAAATGGTTGTTTCATGTATAAAATTCTTATATACTTTCACCATAAATGCTATGGAACAGAATCACATAGCTACTGCTTTTTTGACAAAATTATATGATTATGCATCATAACAATAGCTGTAGCATTGAAGTTGGTATTTCATGTGCACCATACTCATGTCCTTTATTGTCACTAATGCTACATACAAAAAATTTGACTCGATTTATTGTTCTGCCTCTTTTTAAGTTTTTTCTAGCAATGCTACATTTTTTTATGTTATAACAATTATTCTTGCTTTACTGTAAATAATTTTTAATTTTTTTTAATTTTTTTTTTTTTTTTATTTTTGAATGTAATAAGGAAGAAGGAAAAGTTTGTGTTAATTAAAATGCTTATTTTATAGGTGTGTCTGCTCAATCGTCCACTTCAGCCCCTGTAAACACTCCATCTACCTCCATAGTACCTGAACCACGGGCATCAACATCCAATCAAATTGAAAGTTTACAGATGAGACAACATAAACACCATGGGCAATATATACACTCTACAACAAATACCAGCCATATCCTATCATCTGCTGATACCATCCCAGATGTACACAGCAGTTCGAAAAAGCACCAGTATATTTTTTTTATTTAAAATATATAGCTGATAAAATTGTTCAAAGGGAAAATATTAATTTTAATGTATTTATTAATTTATTTTTTTAACAGCGGATGTTGGACGTTTTTTCAGATCTATGGTCACAGATTCAGCACCACTTTTTGATGGTAAATATGTTGTTATAATATAACTCCAAAGAATAATTTATAATCAGTTTCTTATTTAAAAGATTTACTATCCATCTATCTTGAAAATTAGTTTTTGTTTCTCCAGGAATATGTAAGTAATAATAATGTTTTAATTTCAGTTGTTAATTAATTATGTAGTTGGTAATTATCTTTTTCTCAAACAGGGCATGTAATTGTCACTGTCATTAAAATTTAACATTTATCAACAAATGTGATTATTTGGCTTGTTATTCCTATTTTTAAGTTAAACATAGGAAGTTTTACATGAGAATTTCAAAGGCCTTAAAGGCAGCCGCTTGTCACATTTTTTTATTTTCTAGACCAGGGAGAGCTAGTTCATGTAGGCTATATAGATAACATTGTGATCACGCATGTGTATTTTGGTATACACTGCACCAATTTTCTAAATTTAAAGTCAATAGATAGAGAATAAAATGTCATGTGATCATAGGACAGACATCAGATGCTTAGATATAATTACATATAATAATACATTTAGTTTTTCAGCGAAAATGTGGAATGGTTAAAGGTACAATATATGACGATTTTTAAGTAACTTCATGTAATAGACACTACTATACAAAGTAATATGCACAGATACTGATATAAAAAAACAGTATAAAATAGTGTAAAACATTTTGAAACTCACAGTTTAGTGGTGATAAAATGGTTACCTTGAAAAATGACTAAAAGTAGGTGTATAGCCCCAAAAAAAAATTAAATCCCCCTTCCTCTGCATATGGAAATACTCTGTACCCAAACAGGAGCAAGCTGGAGTAGTTATACATCAGTGTTCTTCAAAAAATGTGGGCTTGTTTAGGACTGCGCAATGTTATTTGAAATTAAGCTAAAATATACATTTTATTAACAACAAAAATGTATATGTTATTAAAATGTACCATTTAAAAAAACATATATGCATAGAAAAATCAAGTGTATCAGGTTCCTTTAATCAAGTAATATCTTTCTTTATTTTAAAAATTCTAAGTTTCATGAATCATGTGTTGAATGTCCATTTTATCCTATTCTCTGCACTAATATTTTTTTTCATGTATCTAACTGATCAACTTATCTTTCTTCTATGAGATATGTTAACAATATAGACATCTCTCGCCACCCAAAAATGTAGGTGATAGAGTGTGTAACACAATAACACAAGTATCCCCATGGTGACACATAAAGAATTTTGGATAGTAGTGTTTTTTTTTTAAAAAAAGTGTTCTATAAAACCTAATCCTTAATTTATTTAAATGTTTTATTTTTAAGATATGCAAGAGGAGGATGATTCATCAAGAGAGGTCATTCTGAATCTGGTTCCTATTAGTGGTCACAGTCAGGAGGGTAGATCTACAGACCTTGGAAGTGTAACCTCTCACAAATGGCAGAAGATCAGGATTTTGAGATTCAATAACCAATAGATAACCCCTCAGATGAGGATGACAATCATAATCCTGCTGTGCATGCAGCTGGAGAGCAGGAAATTGAACAGATAGAACATGCACCTCCTCAACCTGTACCTCAACAGCCTGCACCATTGGAAGATCCAGCTCTAGATGAAATGATTAATTTTGCCCAAGGATATAGAGCTGACAGTAGACAGGTTCAAGATGTTCTCTCACATTTAGAAATATGGGATAACTACAATCAGCAAAGATTAGAACTAGACCGTGAAATCTTTGAGTGGCAAAGACAAATGGAGACAGAAAGGAACCAACAAATAAACAGGGCATTGGCAATAGCAGAAAATAATATGCAGATGGCTCAAAATACTATGCAGTCTATGTTAGAAATTATAAGAGATAGACAGCAGGCCAGAGATTCTCCAGATCCAAAGCGACAAAGGTTCCAGTAGCTTGTTTTTGCCTGGTTATATCAGGTGTATATAAAAGTTGTATGTTTTTATTTTTTTGGGGGGTTATTTGACAATATTTTTTTTTCTTGTTAATTATACAAATTTATATTAAAATTATATTATTTGCATTATTATATTTTCTTTTTTACAAATGTTTCAGACTCATTAATATATTTATAAATAAGAGACAAAAAGATAAAAATGAATCATAATGATATATTTATTTACACAGCATAAATAAATAAAATGCAACATTTTCAAAAAACAAAACAAAAATGAATATGACATGATGATCCTCATGACCACAATTCGAATCATTTATTAAAACGAGTTTGTAAAACAACCAAAACATATTACAAGTGTCATGATAGTGTTCATGGCATAACAATTTCAATCTAAATATATATATATTATTATTTTTATTATTACAAATCAAGAAAATCTTAAATCTCCATAACCTAAGTGTATAACTTTTGGACCTGTGCATTTAAATTCTTTATAGAATCAATAATATTTTTGATTTCTTTATGAACAGATGAATGTACTTGGGATCCAACCTGCACACCAGCATCTTTAAGAAATAGAAAAAAAAATATTTGTTATAGATTTTGAGAATTTTTTTTATAAAAAGTGTTGGTAATACAATAATCCAAAAATGATTACCAATATTACTAGAGGATGGAGTTTATGAAGATGTGATTGTCTGTGTATATTTCAAAACATTTGTAAGTTCCATGGCAACATCATTATCAGATTCATTTGTTCTGTAGATGTCACTACTTTCATCTGTTTTATAGATATAAAAATAGATACGTAGATAGATTGATAAATTGAAGAAAAGAGAAGAATTTTTCATCCTAAAATAACCATAGAAAGACCATACATTTACCTATTTGCATTGATGGCAAAGTTAATGCAATTTGGTTTGTGACATTATTTTCCTCTGTGTCACTACCTATGAACAATTATAGATTAACCCAATTAAACACTGAAAATTTAAAAAACAAACATTCATTTAGATTAATTAGATGAATACCTTCAGTAGAAGATAATTCCATTAGTCTTCGGAACCTCCTTTTCTTGTATTTTTTAACTAGATTATCGGTTTCTATAATAACAAAACAATTGAAATCATTATTAAGTAATAGACAATACCTTTATACATTTATTTCTGATTTCCTTTTGTACCTTGAGGTGTATGAAGCATCTGACACCTCCTCTCTGTGGAGACAATTCTCTGTCAAGCAAAGAGAGTAGCAAGGGCGGGGAGCTAGCCTCACTGCGAGGTGTCAAATTTAGAATAGGCCTCACATAACGTGGAGGAGGGGCACCACAAATATTTTCTTTCTTCTTATCTGAAGTAGTGAATATAGCTGAAAAAAAAATAAGATTAATGTATATAGTTATTTTTAAGTTTAATTTGCTAAAGAGACATGAAACTCAAAAATTACAATTTAAAAAATTAGTTTGAACATACAATTTTAAATAAATTTAAAAAAGACTTCTAGTATTTAATTTATTTCATTTTCATGTTCTTCTGTGAATTCCAACATTTAAATTTCGTTAAATGATAACAAGAGAAGGAATTAAATTAAGTAATAGAAGTAAATAATATACGTTTTTTAAAAGATGGTATCTGTCAAAATAATTCGAATAAACCCAAATTTTTCCTTTCATGATTCAGAAAGAGCATGCAATTTTAAGCAACTGTCTAACTCCTATTCTCAATTTTTATTTGTTCTCTTGCTATCTTAATTTAAAAAGAAGGAATGTGATGCATATGAGCCGGCCCATTTTTGGTTGTGAACCTGGGTTATGCTTGCTTATTGGTGGGTAAATGTAAGCCTCCAATAAGCAAGTGCAATCCATGGTGCTAAACCTAACATGGGCTGGCTGCTAAGATTTACATTCCTGCTTTTAAAATAAAGTTAGCAAGAGAACGAAGAAAAACTGTTAATAGGAGTAAATTACAAAGTTGGTTAAAAAAAATGTTGCTCTATCTGAATCATTAAAGAAAAAATGTTGGTTCAGTTTCCATTTAAACTTAATTTTTAGGTTTCCTGTCAAAATATCATTAATTAATCATTATAATTTTCACTACAGTTAGTATTCATAATAATTTGTATGTTAATAGTAATGATTAGTTGGTAGATTTTTTATATGTATTTTAACAAAGTTAATAAATAAAAATAGGTAATTAAAGGTTCATGCAGACATCCCAATTTCATATATGTTTAAATATATAGAGCTCTAGTATACATGTTAGTATGTTTTTGAAGGTCCAACATCATAAAAATTAAAATACATGTAATAGTACTGTGAATTGATCACTTCTATGAACCTGTTTTGACATCCTCCTGATAAAAATTTCAAGATTTCTAGTATTCATTTCATGTGCTTTAACACTTTCATTGTAAGTATTGCAACACAGGAGAGAACACCATGTTATCTACATAGCACACATATTTCACTTTAGATTTTAAATATTAAACATAAAATGTCCATAGAAGGCTCCTAATGGATTCGTAATATTGTGGTTCTCTGCGTCTAATATCGCTATAGCGTCTCAGGCATTGACGTCTGGTTCTTTTAATGTTAGAAACACGATACATTCTGCGTATCATTTTGTATAATGTTTTGTCCCTGTCATCTTGGGCTACTCCATGGAAACCCCCTAAGCATTTAGGAAAATACCAGTCCATCACATAAACTAGAATTATCATTTCTCCCGATGTGAAAGGTTTTACTCTCTGCATTCTTCTTGGTCGCATAGCAATTTTGTAAATGGGTGTGTTGCATCTATAAAGCTTGTAAATCTCACATTATTACATTTTTTTATTTTTTTTAAACTATTTAAATTTTTGGTTAAATTGACAGAGCCATATCTAATAATTACATTAACTAAAAGACTTTAAATTAGATTGATCTAATCCCATTATTCTATACACCCAAAAACAAAATTTTGATAATGTACTGTATGTTATGTTTAAAATACATTTATTGGTTTTATTTTAATATAGTTATCATTAAAATAGTTTAATAAGTATTTATATAGTATACATTTTCATTTATGTTAAAATTGTAATATGTTATCAGTTGTAATAGTTAAAAGAAAATATATATATGTTGCATTACAAATAAATAAATAAACAGCTTACAGCTGAATCCAAAATGAGATCTTTAAAACAGGGAAAAGACCCATAGAGGAATACCTCACTGAGTTTCAACAATAATCAAAAGACACAGAATGGAATAACATAGCCCTCAGAAACCAATACCGCCTAAGTCTATCAGACCTAGTGAAAGATGAAATAGCCCGTACTTTAGAAGGCCTTATTGCTTTGAGTATAAAAATAGACAGGTGCATCCTCCTGCAAGGTCCCTTCATATCACTAAAAATCATCCAACACTCAAGTCACAGAACCTATGGACATAGGTTTCACAAAAGGACCTCTTCAACCAGAGGAAAGGAACCAACGCAGACTTAAAAACCTCTGTATGTACTGTGCCTCTAGTCTACATACTGTCAAGGACTGCCCCATTTTACAGAGACTGAAGAAGCGTAAGTCCCACACAAAACATACATGCTTAACTACTAAAGTTGCATACTGTACATTGTCTCTCTCATTGCAGTGGGATCATCATCAACACCACAGTGAAGCAATCATTGATTCCGGGGCCTATACATGCTTTATTGATTCTGCACTTGTAAAAGAAAAGAAAATACTGGTTGTGTTAAAAGCAAAACCTGTCTCCATCAGAGTTATTGATGGGTCCTTGATCAATACAGGACCCATCACCCATCAGACGATACCTCTCAAAGTCACTACCTTATAAGCACATGCAGAGTATATCTCATTTGACATAATCTGTTTTCCTTTATTCCCCATAGTGCTTGGACTACAGTGGCTACAGATCCATCAACCCACTGTCCTCTGGGATCGTCTAGAAGTGAAATTCCTATCTGATTTTTGTAGGAATACCTGTTTCCCACATCCAACAATTTGCCAATTGTCTGAATTATACCAACTGTATATCAAGACTTTCAAGACGTTTTTAGTAAAAAGGAAGCTGAAAGCTTGCCTCCCCATCTGCATTACGATTGTCCCATTGAGCTAATTCCTGGGTCCACCATTCTCTACAGACATATCTACCCACTATCCCAACCGGAATTGGAACATCTGAAAACTTACATATCAGATAATCTACGAAAAGGGTTCATCCATCCTTCAACTTCTCCAGCAGGTGCAGGTATTTTTTTTTTGTTAGAAACAAGGACCAAACTCTCAAGGACCAATAATCGATTACAGGGAACTCAACAAGAGGATCGTTAAGAACCGGTACCCTTTACCCTTGATCCTGGAACTTATTGAATGACTTAGTCATCCTCAAATTTATACTAAATTGGACCTAAGAGGTTCCTACAATCTGATACAAATCAGAAATGGGGATGAATGGCTCACGGCATTCAGAACTCGCTACGGCTTGTACAAGTATACCGTGATGCCATTCGGCCTGTGCAACACACCGCAACTTTCCAATATACCATCAATGATATTTTTTGGGACCTACTGGACATTTGCGTTGTAATTTATCTGGACGACATCCTAGTATATTCAGATAACCTGGAAAATCACAAAAAACATGTTAGATGGGTTCTCACATGATTACGACAGCATCATCTCTATGCAAAACCCAAGAAATGCCTCTTCCACACAACAGGTATAACATTCCTGGGATATCACATCAGCCCTAAGGGAATCGAAATGGACAATGCCAATGTCGACACAATCCGCAACTAGCCAACACCTAGATCCAATAAAGAGTTACAGCGTTTCCTCGGTTTTGCAAATCATTACAGAAAATTCATAAAAAATTACTCATCAATCACTAAACCCTTGACTTCTTTAACCAGTGTTAACATTCCTTTTGAATGGAACCCAGAAAATCAGACATTTTTTGCCTCCTTAAAGGAAAGTTTTTGTCAAGCACCAATCTTACAATTCCGAGACACAAATAATCAGTATATTCTGGAGGTTGATGCATCCAACTACGCCATCGGATCCATATTGTCACAACACAAAAGTCCTGAAAGCCCAAGTCATCCAGTGGCATGTTTCTCCAGGGTAATGACTCCAGCCGAATACAATTATCCTATCGGAGAGAAGTAACTACTTGTAATAAAAGCATCTCTAGAAAACTGGCGTCACCTACTTGAAGGAACCAAATTACCCATAAGACCATAGACCATAAGAATTTGGAATATTTACAGACCATTAGAACACTATCTGCACGCCAACTCAGATGGAGTTTATTTCTCTCCAGATTTCAATTTCATATTACGTACAGACCCGGTAGTAAGAATGGGAAGGCAGCTGCCCTGTCAAGAAAAGATGTAAAACCATCTAGCTCAAGTCAACTTACTATCGTCATACCTGCAGAACAAATCATTGCATTGAATCCAAGTATCATGGAACAACTGAGGCACACTCAAGCGGAAGATGTAGGAATACCTAAAGATAACATCGAAAAACATCCTGATGGACTTCTCTACCATCAAAACAAATTATATTTACCAAGTTCATTACGAAATTCTATTCTACAAGATCATCATGACTCACCTATGGCCGGACATCTTGGAATCAACAAAACCATTGATTTAATCTCTAGAACATATTGGTGACCGACCTTAAAAGCTTCAGTCAGGGAATACATTCTTTCATGTCCTATCTGTACTACTTCTAAAACAGAAAAGAAACATCCGTTCGGGTTACTTATGTCTCTTCATATCCCAGACATTCCCTGGCAGACTATAGGAATGGACTTCATAGTAGAACTACCTAACTCGAACAATCACAATACCATCCTAGTGGTTGTCGACCTCCTAACTAAAATTGCGCATTTCATCCCTTATCACAAACTACCCACTTCATCTGAGACAGCCAGCTTATTCCTCTGGCATATCGTGAAACTTCATGGAATGACAAAAATGATTATATCTGATAGGGGAACACAATTCACCTCCCGTTTCTGGAAACAGTTATGCAGGAATATGCAGGTGGAACATTGCTACAGTACATCCTTCCACCCTCAGACCAACGGTCAAACAGAGAGAGTTAACCAGTGATTGGAGCAGTATCGTAGGTGTTACTGCTCATTCCAACAGAACCTCTGGAGCCGAAATCTACCCATGGCGAATACGCCTACAACAATTCAGAGAATTCAACCACTAAAAAATCTCCATTCTTTGCAAATTATGGATTCCATCCCATTTTCCAACTACACCCATATATGGAAACCTCATGTCCTCAGGTTGACAAAACCACCAATACACTTCTAGATCTTTTTCAACTCCTTAAAGACAACATTGCAGAAGCTCAGATAACCCAAAAATGCTATTATGACTTACGAAGACGTCCTCCACCCTCATTCAAGATATGGGATAAAGTATGGTTGTCTACCAAGTATATCAAGCTTCGAACACCAAGAAAGAAACTCAGTGTAACTTTCATTGGACCGTTTCCAATATCTAAGGTTATCAATGAGAATGCCGTACGTAACCCTTGATTTGCCATCCTCCTACCGCCTGCATCCCACCTTTCATGTCTCTCTTCTCAAACCCTACCGGGAGATGCGGCAAGCGGGGGAGATAGTTAGGCCTGATAGCCTGATGGACTATGATCAGGAGTTTGAGGTGGATTCCATTATCGATTCGAGGATTCATAATGGCATACTCCAGTTTTTTATTCAGACGAAGACTTCTGGAAACCCTCTACTTATCTTCATATCTCTCTACTTGTTTCCCTGTTCCATAGATGTCATCCGGATCGTCCGAGATTTGCAGCTCCGGGGCAGCTGCCCTGAGGAAGGGGATATGTCAGGGATTTCTAACCATGTCTAAGTGGTTGTTCTCAAACTCTTCACAGGTACTACTGTTTCTTTAAATTTTCAGCCTAACCTGTCCTCATAGGTTATTTAAGCTGGACACGCCACTTTTTCCCCTGCTTAAATATTCATTAGTTTCTGAATAGAAGAACCTCTCTTCGTTTTTGCTAAGGAATTACAAGCCCATGTGAACCCTTTGTGGTTAACTTTAGTTTGCCAATATCTTTACAGCCACCTCTACAAACAGCTGTTAACAGCTACATGTTTGCAAGTCCGGATTTTACAGTAATCAGATTCATCCGTTTTTGCTACTAGCGTGTTTGATACACACCATCTACCCAGCTGCATTACGCTGTCTGCTTGAATCTCACAGCCTGTGAGGTCATTGCTCACATAGAAGCTGTCAGCTCTCCAAATCGTTACACTCGCTACTCGCGCTGTGAAGGGAAACAGCTCAGCAGTAGCTGAATAGCTGACTCACCTATTGGAAGAAACTACAGATCCCGAGGCTGGTGATCTGATAGAGGAGCGCTCTCTAAAAATAGTGAATGAAATAAATATGTATATATACAAAAAATCAGTGTGGGTGATGAATGTGAATGTAATGTGAAACAAACAACTGAAAAAAGGAGATATCAAACAATATGCTGTAAAGAATAAAAATTGGTATACCAATGTAAAAATCAAAAAATGTTATATGATCAACAATTAATGCAACATATGCATCATGCAAATAGTACCAATAGAGTCAATGGAAAGTTCTTATATTGGAAAAGACTTGCTTATTAACTTGTCCAATATTAGGTGATTCCACAATAGTTGGTGTATAAGGAATATACAACCGATAATGATAGTGTTGATTCGGCAGCTCCTCTTGCCCCTTTGCATGGAAAATCTACCAAATTGGAAACAAAAGAGGGTGCCTCATAGCGTGGTATGGCCTTGACAATAAGGTGGGTAAAATGGTAAAGAGATGCTTACCAGAAGTAGTGGCACTGTGCTGTGACCAGTGCTAACAAACGGACTGACTCTTTCAGCGGCCAGTACACTGGTCCCAGGTCTCACACGCAGGATCAAATCCTCAGAGCAGCGTCTATAGTTATATATAACTTCACCGCTTTTTTCACCTGATGAAACGACCAGCCTGTGGTCGAGAAACGCGCTGTGTTTGCAAATAAAGCGTTTATTTTTATCCTTTTAAAATTATCGAAGTTGTCAGCCAATTTTTATTTACACCGGTGTTCTCTGGTGGTCCATACTGAGACACCGCTCCTGACTATAACTATTCCCAATAAATACTCCTGGGTACGCATACATTAGCCGTTGCTAGCACTAATCTGCTGGTTTACTTTCTCACCCTGAGACACTGCTCTGAGGATTTGATCCTGCATGTGAGACCTGGGACCAGTGTACTGGCCGCTGAAAGTGTCAGTCCGTTTGTTAGCACTGGTCACAGCACAGTGCCACTACTTCTGGTAAGCATCTCTTTACCATTTTACACACCTTATTGTCAAGGCCATACCACACTATGAAGCGCCCTCTTTTGTTTCCGACTCACCTATTGGACTGCCGAGTTCCATTTTCTCCAGTCAGCTCCTCATGACTGCAGAGGTTGATCACGCTCTGTGACACCTCCTTCCCTTCAGCAGCCGTATTTTCACTACTCAGAGTTCAACAACTCTCCTTTCTCTCCAACCTCCCAGGCCACATTCCCAGCTCCTCGCTGGTGGGACTGAATACCTTTTCTACTACTCTTTGAATTCCCTATAAAGGACTGGCTCTTTTTCATATCATAATTATACGCTAATTGTTACAGCAGCATCCATATATCTAATTCAGAGTGATTCATCTTAATTAGACAAACTCCAAATCAAAAGCCTCAATAGCTGTTGCTCTGTTACTACCATACAAAGTAACCACTAGCTATATCAGGCTAACAAGTTACAATTTTCTTGTTTATATGCAGTTGTGATCCACAACCTTACACTAATCACTAGTACTTAGCAGATACCATAACAGGCAGATTAGGGGTCAATCTTTAAATTATATGCTTTGTCATCTACAATGCATACTGTTTAAAGCATTGTAGATATCTTATAAGGGATTTAATGGTTGCTTAATATTATTTGAAACATAAACATATATTTTCAAATATATATTTACGTTTGATGTAATAGCAAGCACCTATTAAATCCCTTTTAAGATATCTCCAATACTTAAACTAATCTACATTGTACATGACAAAGCATATTTTGTCAAGGAGATGAGGTAAACACCGGAGGGCCAGCAAAACCTGTTATTTTTTTACAGTAGGCAGTTAGCCGGAATGTTCTATGTGAGTGTAATTTAGAGATTACGTCAGTATTGGCAGTATTAGGGAATTAGCTGTGCGTTCCTTGGGTGGATAGGTTAGGCATGACGTAGGTGTAGGTGGTCAGGGGAAGTTAGCTGGATGGTGCAGGGGGAGTGTAGGTTTGCTGTGATGTAGGTGTAGGAGGTTGGTGGCAGGTAGCAAGACGGAGCAGGGGGAGTGTAGCTTAGGTGTGACATAGTTATAGGCGTTCAAGGGGAGTTAGCGGGACGTGCTAGTGGGAGTAGCCTGTACTTTGCTTCTGACACATTGACACAAAATTGATATGTTCAAAGCAGTGAAGTACAGGTTGCAAGGATGGTAGCGCCATGTTTGCCTCGCTAGCTTTCAGCTGCCGAGACTACAGCGGCTGAACTAGTTAGCGTAGGTGTAAATAAACCTAGGTTCCCACTGCAATATTTGAAGTGTGCCTACATGGAAACTAGTTAATTTCAGTGAGTGCACTTTCTGAGCCATGTAGGCACACTTCGAATGCCCCCCCCCCCTCCACAGTAAAACGCCCACGAACCGGCATTGCTCGGACACACCCTTTTACTTTGAATATTTCAACAGACCGTCGGGCTGCGATGCCAACGAGGCCATCGAAGCAGTTTCCCAACAGTCTGTCGATGCTTAGAAAATCGGAGGCCTTTTTATCACGCATCTGTTAATTATGCAAATCTTCTGTATTTATTATTCCTTTAAAATGGTGTGTTCTATCTGAATCATAAAAGTTTAATTTCTGACTTCAGTGTTTCTTTGATTATAGCTTACCTAATTGGTCATAATCAAAGTGATAAGATAAACATAGAGACCATAGTTTTTAAGTGGTTTATTGTTGCTTTGCAAAATTCTGCACATTGTGTACAGTTTTAAATGATTTAACACATCTATTCTGTATGTAGATATTTAACAATTCAGTGGTTAATTGCTGATATAAAGCTTTAATTCCCCTGTAAGTGACGTGAAAAGAACAATCAGTTTAGAATGATAAATTGTGTATATATATATATATATATATATATATATAAACTGCAATATTTTCATTATTTATTTTGTGCCCTTTTCCTGTAATTCCATTCTGAAATTGTGAGCTTTTCAGTTCCTGTTAGAAATGGAAGCGCAGAACGCTGTTATATTCCACACAGCCATTGGCTGTACACATTAGTGACCAATTTATAACTGTCCCTAATTGTCTGTAGCAGAGAAGGTAACCGGTTACCTAAGTTACAACATGGCTGCTCCCACTGTTTTATGCACACTAAAACTTTACTCTTACTTTGTCAATATTTAAACTGCTAATGAAAAAAACATACATCTACATGTTTTTCTCAGACTAATCTTTTCTTTGAATGCATCATTCTTTCTAGCATTGTTTAGCGTTTAATGTCCCTTTAATGTTGTAAGATGGTACTTTTGCTGAAGTAAATTTTCTCCTAATTTTTCCTTCCTTAATAATATTTAACACTGTTTCCATATAATTTCTCTCTCTTCATGTCCTAGGTAAAGTAATGAACGTTAAAAAAATGACATTACCTTGCAAATTCAGAGCAGCTGTTACACTAAAATCTGCCACAGAGAGTTAGAGTTGAAGACAATGTAAGAGATTATTGGAAACGAGTTTGAGCAATGGCACTACACTCAGACACACTCCCCAGTATTTCTATAGTGGTCAATAATTTTACGTTAATATGAAATTAATCTATGCTGTTAGAGGGAGGGGTGCTACCGCACAACAATAGCATACAAACCAAAAGGTGGAGGTGATAGAGTCACTTCCACAAAAGAATGCGGTTTTAGTACTCACTGTCTTAACCTCATGTGCGGCGTTTACTTCCAGAGTCTAAAACTTAACTTTTATTAGTTTAGTTAAAATAATTGGAGAAGGGGGAAAAAGAAGGGGGAAACATAAACGATTAAAAACCTAGGATAAAGTAGTCTTGTATAGATTGTGTTATATGCAATAATCTATATAAATAGGCCTTTGGGGTATGATAGCCCAGATAATTATATTATAGTATAATCTATACAGAAATCTCTGCGGTACACCGGTTCAATTCTATAAGACTGAGTAGATGTAGTGTAGGTTATTATAACGATACCCAGTAGAGAGTTTACTTAAGCTCAGCTTGGTAGCACGGATGTCTTATACAAAAAGAAATCAGTTAAATACTGATACAATATGTTTATGTATAAATATTGTTGTTATCCATCCTCTGAGACTTTAATTTATTTGAAATGATCTCTTACATATAGGATAATCTACACATAAAATGCTGGTTGTCTAGTGTAGGAAACGATAAATGTATTAGAGTACAGGGCTACTAGAATTCTCTAGAATATCTGAGATAAGATATTTGCTGGTATTATTCTTCAGTTGTTTATTATTGTATCAATATAAGTCACTTAACAGGGGCTGAATTGTTGCTACTGCTATTTTTCCTTGCACTCTCTTTTATGTTTACTTACCATAGGGTTAATGTCAAGTAAATTGGTTTGTATGTAGTAAAGTATCCCAATGCCTCATATATAGTTGCGTTTGACCCTCTGGTCTAAAGTGATTTTGTATTGAGAATAAGCTAGGATATAGTGTAATCAAGCTATTATTCTTTCAAGTTTACATATATCTTACTCAATTCTATTTCGTAATAGCTAAGTGTATATTAGAGAAGCCCTAGCTATTCTGTATTTTCACGTTAACTAGTGATGTGATATTCAGCATACAAGGTAACTTTATTTTTGTAAGGCAGGGATTTAGTTACTATTCCTGTGCAAATCCCAATACACTGTTAAATAGTGTTATTGGTTATTGGTATGATTAAATCAGAATATTGTGGTGTAATAGTACCACTACACAGTGTAGAATATACAGGTCTTGTTTTGTGCATAAGTTGTGATTTCTGAACTTCATTAAAGTTTTAACAGTGCTGCTTACAATGTTGTGCAGCACCTGAAGTGATTGTTATAGTGAGTTATACTTTACTGAGTTCGAATTCCCTTAGCATAGATACTATCACTTTAATGCATTCACAGTTAACATTTCATAACATTAAACATAAAAGGTCACTTTATTTTTGTGAAGCAGAGATTTAGTTACTATTCTTGTGCAAATCCCAATACACTGTTAAATAGTGTTATTGGTTATTGGTATGATTAAATCAGAATATTGTGGTGTAATAGTACCACTGCACAGTGTGAAATATATAGGTCTGTATTTTATGCATCAGTTGTGATTTCTGAACTTCATTAAAGTTTTAACGGTACTGCTTATAATGTTATGCAGCGGCTGAGGTGATTGTTATAGTGAGTTATACTTTACTGAGTTCGAATTCTCACTTTCTCAAATGATTAGAACATTTTTAGCTTTTTTTAGAGAATTGTTTTTTTTTTATTTACCTATCAAAACAATATATTTTTTTTGGTAGACAACCCACGGTATTGATCTAGGCCCATTTTGGTATATTTCATCCCACCTTCTTGCTGCAAAATGTGATCATATAATACAATTGTTAACTTTTTCACAAACCTTGGGGTTCTTACTGAAATTATTTACATATCGCTTGTGCAATCATGACACAAATGATTGTAAAAGCTTCTCTGGGATCCCCTTTGTTCAGCAATAGCAGACATGCATGACTTTGCCATTGCTTTTTGGCAATTAGAAGGCCACAAATTGTAGCTGTGCACTACATTTCTGAAATTCCTGTCAGTTAATGGCTTAATCAGGTAGCTTGTAAAGTTAAGTTTAGCTTTAGAATAAAAATGACCCTCTCACCTGATCCCTCCCACCCTCTGATTCCTCTCAAACAGCTCTTTTCCCTCCCTCAACCCCACTGTTCACCACCATCTTAGGTCTGCCAATGTGAAGTTTTAGTCCTTTTTTTTATTTCATTTTTTTAATATTTTCTGCAGTGTATGATTATCCCCTTACCTTCCCCCCTCCCAAACCCTTCCCCCACTAACTAATGTTGCCATCTTAGGTACTGGCAGCAGTCTTCCAGTACCCAGTTTACATACATTTTGTGTTTTAGGATTATTATTTTTTTAAATAATACTTTTTCTGCAATGTTATTTTTTTTCCTGACATCTCTTTATCTATTTTTTAAAGGGACAGTTGAAAGTTATGCAGTATAGCTGTAAAAAAAGCTATAAAAAATATCACCTGAGCATCTCTATGTAAGAAAGAAAGATATTTTTTTTTTAAAACTTTTATTTATACCACAGGAGGGAGAAATAGGCACAAAGAAGTGGAAAAAACAATAACAGCATTGAAATGCAATACAAAAGAAAGTAAGTATATCTCAGCCTATACAGGACTCTGACCTTAGCATCATATAAAGAAAGTCCAATGATTGTGACTTAATAGTCCTGTATCCGGGTATCGTGGAGATCAAAGATCATGCCTCTTCTCCTCTCCTTTTTCTCTTTTCCATTAAATATTTACAATAAACAACAACAATAAACAAGGAAAAAGAAATCAAAAAGAAAAAGAAAAACTATAACAAGCAAAGAAAATAAATAAGAAAATAAAGAGAGAAGGGGGTATATGCCACCAGAACCTGTGGTATCCCCTACTTACCCGGAGCTCCCCCTGGCCCGCCAGCCGTATCGTGATATACTGGAGTAAGAGGTGTAAAAGGCAAATTATGGTGGAATGTACCTATCTATTGTGTGACTATGTTGGAAAAACACCACTTTCCCCTGAGGTTTTCCTTCAGAATGAATTCACTGCCTCTAAACGGATATAAGACACGTTCCCTGATAATGTCAGGCAGATGTAGTAGATAAGGTTCCCATTTCTTTATGTACTTAGCTATCCTTTGTTCAATATTCCCCTTAACATCCGCTTGTTCTATGAGCATCTGTGTGTGTAGCTTGGTAAGTAGTTGTTGAAAAGGTGGGGATGAACTGTCTGCCCAGTGTTGTAGGATCATTTGTTTTGCAGTCAAAATAGACACAGAAACAAAAGTATCATAGGGGTGGACATTATGTTCTGGAAGTAAAAACAGGACTCTTTGTGCCGAAAGGGAGACTCGAGTTTTTGTGACTTTAGATAGCCAGTAGGTTAGTTTGCCCCAGAACCATTGTAGCTTAGGGCAGTCCCAGAATAGGTGAATCCAGTCAGGACTCTTATAGTTACATTTAACACATACATCTTGTGCTCCTGGGATCCATTTGGCCCTGAGAGCTGGGGTAATGTAAGCTTGTTGCAGAATTTTGGTGTGCGTCTCTCTCAGGTTTGCTGATAATGTGATAGATCTAACTTCTGTTAAACTGTGTAGAAGCCGTTCGCCGTCAATCTGTATGATTCTACATCTGGACCACCTTGATGTCAGTTTTTGAGTGGTAAGGGTGTCAAAATGCCTGAGTACAAGGTTATATGTGTTTGCCAGCTTATAGGAACCCTGTTTAGCCAGTGAGCATAGTGCAGTCAAGTTATTGTTTTCTGTGTGTAGAAGACCATCAGTTTTTAATTGTGTGACATAGTGCCTACACTGTAGATATGCAAATCTATGTGTGTTTGGGAGCGAATATGTGTTTTGTAAATCTTGAAAGGAATGAACCGTAAGGGTTAGGGGGTTAAATAGTTGCCCGATTTTGGTGAGACCCTTTTCTTGCCATGTCCGAAACACTTCAGTAGTATATCCAGGCAAGAAAGAAAGGTTACCCTGGATTGGGAGGAATTTGCTAGCATTAAATTGTATGCCCCATAACTTGCCCAGCTTGGCCCATGCTCTCAGTGGGTCTCTAAATAATATATGGTGTTGGATTTTTGAGGGTAAAGAGTTAAGCCTGGCGTGTGGCAGGAAGGCTAGATGCATTGGATATACTAAGCTAGACTCTAAAGTAGGGGTTGTAAATTGTCCATTTCCAGTCAGCCAGTCCAGTACTATTTTCGTGAGAGTCGCCCAGTTATACCAGGCAATATTTGGAAGGCGTAATCCTCCCTTCTCATATGGCATGGCCAAAGTCATTCTATTTATTCTTTGTTTCTTACCTTGCCAGACGAATTGACCTAAAGCAGATTGGAGTGTTTTAATGTCTTTGTGAGTTAGCAACAAGGGGAGCATTTGTAAGGGGTAGAGTATCTTAGGTAGGGCTATCATTTTAAAAAGATGTATTCTACCAATCAATGATAGTGGAAGTCCGCTCCATCCTTGTAATGTGTCTCTAACAGTCTGGACCATCCTGCCTATGTTTAGGGGGTATAGTTTGGAGGGGTCAACGTGTATTTGTATACCCAGGTATTTAAACGTGCCCTCTGTCACTTTGAATCCGCTGTTTAATAGTGTGTTATGTGTAGTGTTTTTCAGCCAAGTTAACTCTGATTTATCCCTATTAATTTTATAACCGGAAAATGATCCGAAACTGTCAATGATTTCAATAAGTTTAGGTATATTGGCCTCTGGGTTGCCTACAAACAAGAGGAGATCGTCAGCATAAAGCGAGAGGTGTTGTCTGGTTCCGTTTATCTCTAATCCCTCACTGTGCTGTCGGATGTAGCAAGCTAAGGGCTCTATGGCCAAGTCGAAGAGGAGGGGCGACAGGGGGCATCCCTGTCGAGTTCCCCTTTGTAGAGCAAAGGAAGGAGATAGCCCTCCATTGATAATCAGTGAGGCTTTAGGAGCTGCATATAACTTTTGGATGAGGTTAAAGAAGGCGCCCGTGACGCCAAACTGTGTCATGGAGGAGTACAGGTGGTCCCACTCAATTCTATCAAAAGCCTTTTCGGCGTCTAACGCCAAAAGGCAGGCATCTGGTAAGTTAGAGTCTGTGTCTGAGTGGGTACCATACCAATAATGGGCAGACACCGCTAGGGTCTTTCTTAGATTTACCACTGAGGAGCGTCCGGTAATGAATCCCGTTTGGTCTGAGTGCACCAACAGGGGTAGAACATTTGCCAGTCTGTTTGCTAGTATGGTCGTCAGTAATTTATAGTCGCTGTTAAGCAACGAAATGGGTCTGTAAGAAGGAGTGAGTGTGGGGTCTCTGTCCGGTTTGGGAATGATACAGATGTTAGCTTCAGTAAAACGACAATTAGGGCGGGTATTATGCAGTAGATATTCCGTGTATAGGGATGCTAATATGGGGCTAACCTCTTTCTCCAAAATCTTATAGTACTCTGCTGGCAGCCCATCAGGGCCTGCCGCTTTGTGTAGTTTGAGTCGCTTAATCCCCCTGGAAATTTCCTGTTGGGATATTGGGGCATTCAAATTTTCTCTTTGTTCATCTGTGAGGGTAGGGACTACAAGGTCTCCCCAGAACGCACTTTTTCTTCCTGCATCTATGTGTTGTTGGGAGTATAGAGTTTGGTAATATTTAACAAATTCAGTCAAGATCTCCTCAGTCTGTGTTGTCAGTCCCGATTTCGTCCGAATAGCAGTAATAAATGACTTAGGGTTGTGGGCTTTGACCAGGTTGGCTAGCAGTTTACCCGCCTTGTTGCCATGTCTATAGAAGTGTCCTTGTCTGAAGATAGTGTGTCTACTGTCTTGTTGCTCTAAAAAGGTATCTCTAGTTCTTTTCAGGTCATAGTATGTTTGTCTCGTTATATAGGAAGGTTTAGAAAGGTAGTTATTGTATGCCTCTGTTAATCGCGTCAAGAGATCGCTGTCTGTCTGTCTGGAAAGTTTATTAGTATGCGCTACGAAGGCAGTAATATGACCCCTCAGGACTGCCTTAGAGGCATGCCATAAGAGATCTAGGTTATCTAAGTGTTCGTTATTATCTGATAGATAATGCGTCCATGCCTGCGTGAGACACTGACGAAAGCCTATATTATTATACAGGTGGGAGGGGAATCTCCAGGATTTACTTGGTTGTTTTTGCGTTACAGGTTGCAATTTTATATGTATCGGGGCATGATCCGATATCGTGACCTGACTTATTGTAGGTGAGTGGATCTGGGGTGACAGAGCAGCCGAGGTCAGGAAGAAGTCAATGCGTGATAAAGTACTATGTGACTTGGAAATGCAGGTATAGTCCCTCTGGTCTGGATTTTGTGTTCTCCATACGTCAGTCAGGCCTAGTGTTTCTTTGAATGTGTGTATTAGTCGAGTCTCCCTTTTATATCTGGATATGTCTTTATTGGTTGTAATCCCTAGGGAGGGGTCTCTAAACCTATCCAATGGCAGTGTTTGTGCTAAATTGAAATCTCCTCCAATTATTAGAAGTGAAGTGTTATGAGTAGCTAATTTCGCAAGCAAGGTGGTCCAGAATGTGGGACAATATGCATTAGGGCCATAGACATTGCATAGGATATAGGTGTTAGTTTGGATATGCATTGTTGTAATTAAGTATCTGCCTCCGCTGTCTACCTCCGTGTCTGTAAAGGAGATTGGTAACCCTTTCCTAACCAGGATTGCCACTCCTCTCTTCCTACCCTCTGTTGGCGTGTAGAGAATTTGACCCACCCATCTAGATTTAAGTTTGTCATGTTCGTTAGCGGACAATCTGGTTTCCTGAATCAGTGCTATATCGGATCTAAGTGTGTTGAGGTGGTGAAGTATCATGCTCCTCTTCGCTGGGGAAGTTATCCCCCCCACATTCCAAGAGGTAACCTTATAATTTATTGCCATAGAGGTATACTTATAATGAGGGGTGTGCGAGCCACCAAGTGGGGGCTCCATAGTATTGTTTATAGTAAGTGATTGTGTGTGTATGAAGTGGGTGTGGGTAAGACTCACTGTGGATGTTAGACCTTGCAAGTGCCAACGGCTGACGGATCCATAGGTACCCCGGGTTCAATCTAAAAGAAAGAGGAACAGCAGGCATTAGCAGTGTTTTATAGAGCATACATAATGGTAATTTATCAGAGCAATACAGGCCATGTCCCCTGTGTCCCAAAAGTTGAGCAGCGGTACAGGAAATATTAGAACTGGGAAGCAAGGACACTTCTTCTCGGTGGTCAGCTTTTCCCCCTCTGCATAGGGCATATGAGGTCCAGCCGCTATAAACAGTACAAGGAGAAGAGGGGGCACTTATAGGGGGAGTATCTCTCTTAGATATCTGAGCATTATTCTGAGGGGCCAGATATAATTTAATGGACTTAAGGGAGCAATTAGACACAGAATCCTCATTTCCTTTAACTAGAAGTAAGTCAGGTAGACTTGTAAACAGATCTAACACTATGCATGCCGGGTGTCGCCCAATAATGATAAGGCTATGCAGGGCTATATATGCATTGTATTCTGTTATAGGCATGTAGCCCATAAGGGACCATGCACCTGTGAGGATATTAAAGGCTGTGGGCATAGGGGGTGACTGTATTGTAGGCAAAACATAACATAAGGTGAACATAGCAACATGACATAACAGTATAGTGTAAACAGATGTGGCAAGTAGTGCAGTAGCAGTAAAAAAACCGTCATTATTCTGAGGGGCCAGGTATAATTTAATGGACTTAAGGGAGCAAATAGACACAGAATCCTCATTTCCTTTAACTAGCAGTAAATCAGGGAGACTTGTAAACAGATCTAACACTATGCATGCCGGATGCCGCCCAATAATGGTAAGGCTATGCAGGGCCATATATGCGTTGTATTCTGTTATAGGCATGTAATCCATAAGGGACCATGTACCTGTGAGGATATTAAAAGCTGAGGGCATAAGAGGTGACTGTATTGTGGGCAAAATATAACATAAGGTGAACATAACAACATGACATAACAGTATAGTGTAAACAGATGTGGCAAGTAGTGCAGTAACAGTAAAAACCGTAATAACTTTAGAAATATAAATTTTCCAGTCCATTCCACTCTCCACCCGTATGGGGGAAGCGGTGGGGTCATAACTTCTTGTAAAACAGTTGCCAAGATATGGCTCCAGATACATGTGCACCTCCATGGTGCTCCTTCTGTTCTGGAGATTATCCAGGAATCTCTCCTTCCATGGGAGAGCATTTGTAATATTAGGTTGTCTATGGTAAGACAAAAGAGGGCTGGGAAATGGTTGTGCCTGGTCAGCGAACATCTCCCTGTTCCTCTGCATCCAGGTACGCTTGCAGTTCTTTAGGGGTGCGGAAGAACCTGGGACCGGTCGGCGTCTGCAGCCTCAATTTGGCAGGGTACAGCAAGGAGGCCTGTCTCCCCTCCTTATAGAGGCGAGAGCAAAGAGGAGTGAAGTCCTTGCGTAATTTGGTTACTTCTGTGGAAAAGTCCTGAAAGATCAAGAGTTTTTTACCTTCAAACGTTAGGTCTCCTTTGTGGGCACGGTAAGCTCGTAAGAGTGCAAGTTTCTCCTGATAATTGAGGCACTTAAAGATTGTTTGGCGGGGTCTGGAGTTGGAGGTTTCTAGGCCGTTATCTGGGCCTATTCGGTGCGCTCTTTCTATATCAAAAGGAAGGTGGTCTGGATTTATCCTGAGCATTTTAGGGAGAGTCATTGCTGTAAATTCTAGGAGATCTTTGCCTTTCACAGATTCGGGGAGTCCCACTATTCTGAGGTTGAGAAAGAAAGATATTTACCTCATAATTTCCTAAGTATTCATACCTCACTGTAAAGAAACATTAAAGGGACATTGTACACTAGATTTTTATTTGCATAAATGTTCTGATGATGATACATTTATATAGACCATACAGTGTTTTTTGTTTTTGTTTTAAAAATGTATAGTTTTGCTTATATTTACAGTAAATAACATTTTGCTGATTTTCAGACTTCTAACCAAGTCCCAACGCTTTAGCTTGCTCCTGTTTGTGTAAAGGGTCTTTTCATTAGCAGGGGATGGGGAAGTGTCTGCTCCTTTGCTTTCCAGCCTATTTCAGTGGGTGTCCCAGTCTAACCTCATCAACAGTGCTAAACTGGGAGCTTCTAAGTAAGTTTTTAAAAGGTTTTATAGGGATTTTTGTACCAGTATCTGTGCATATTTTTCTTTATTGTAGTGTATATTGCATGCAGTTATATGAAAATTGGTGTACAGTATACTGACCCTTTTTAAGCAGGCAATTTGGCATGTGCAGGCACAGTCATGTTATTTTTCTATTCAGTTTAAGGAAGTTTACTATTAAATCTCACAAGATTTCAGGGAAATCTCAAGGGAACGCAGCAAAGCAATACATAACCTCTGCACTACTAATGCTGATTGGCTATTGTTTGTTTGTTTTGGTTTTTTTCAACTTGTAGCTTTACAGCAGATGAAGTATAACTGTTAACAGAGCACATGCTTTGGTGAGCTGATGAAATTCTGAGGTAATATATCTTCCATTTTTACATAGAGGTGTTTAGGTAATATTTTCATGTCAGCTTTTTACAGTTAGTAAGCTGCATCACTTTCAAGTGATTTAGCATATGAGTATAACTTGGTCCCTTTAATTAGTAATGAAGTAGCGATAGGGATCAAAGCCCATATCTCATCAAAAGGGATGGTCCAATGTCATAATTTTGTTATTAAAATAGTAGACTGATAGTTCACCTGATAGTTCACCTTGACTTCCATTTTACCACTCAAATATCTTATTAAATGATCACATTTGGCTATTCAATGCTAACATATACATATTAAATGTAGCATTCAAATATTCCAATGAATTACATTTCAAAGCTGATTGGAACAATTTTATATTGAACTCGAAGAGAATAAACATTCAAATGACAATATTTGAATATATTAAATGTTAGATTCAATAAAGGGAAACTTAAAGGTTTAGCAAATATTTATTATTCTTTAGATTAACAAGAGTAGAGTACACTTCTGAGGTTAATTTCAACACTGTTAACACCCTAAAATAACAGTTACTCCTCCAAGCAAATGTCGAGAACAAAAGGGGATTATTAATACAGGATAGGGGAGCGCTAGAGAGGTGGTTGAAAATAATAAAAGTGATAATTATAGTAATAATAATAATATATATATATATATATATATATATATATATATATGTGTTGATGATACTCGCTGTGTGGTAAAATATTAAAATAGTGTGATAGTAAGTAGCCATCACAAAGGAAGACTCGTTTGTCTGGCCAATAGCTATTACTAATAGCAACTACAAGGATACAATTTTCATTGAAAATCTCGGACCGGAGACACACCGGCTTTTCCAACTCAAAAAGTCTATTTGCCAGTCTGACAATCCAACGAACTTTGTCGGATACTTCTTTCCATTTATAACAACATATCCGTGAATATCTATACTAGAAGGTTTGTTAGCTTCCACAATAATCGTTAACCATTTAGAAACATAAGCGCATACCGATTCTATCCTATAAGCATTTGCTGTTTTTTTCTTCACTACCACCCGTAACCCGGAAGTTTGGTCAAAACACGGCCTTTTCAGAGATCCTCCATTACAGAGGCAGCATTACTGGTTTATCTTGCAACGAAACCCTAAAAAAATTATATTGCCATTTGATCAGCAGAGTACAACTCATTGTCAAGGTTTGCTTTTTAATCCACTGCAGTGTGATAACTTTTTAACTAGCTCAAGCTCACTGGTTTTATTTTGTATCTAGTGCTTAAATTGTCCTACTTACAAGTGAAAAATTATTGTTACACAAATTGCAAAAAACTGCAACAATCAAAACAGATCTTATTGCCGTTTTAATTTGAGGTAACATATGTTATTTTAGTTTCATGTATCATATTTGTTGCTTATATATGTATTTATTCCATTTATCATATATTAGTTATCATTAGACTATATGCTATTAATAGACCTTTGCTATATCCATTTTATGTGCATAGACAAAAATACTATTTTATTCATAATTTTCTTTCCAAGTATGTATTTTTGTGTATTAAGTATTTACATACACACCTAATATTGACATTTGACCAATTATCAGCACTTTTTTCACTTCTTAGTATTTGAAGGAACACCATAGGAAATATCATTTTTTTTATCCTCAAACTTTTTTGAATACACTCACTCTTATCCTGAAGTGACACAAAAGATTCACACTATTGATTAAGCAATCAATATCCAGTTATTTCCTTTATAAACCATTTTTTATTCTCTTTTTTTACACTATTGTATCAATATTTTACTATCAGACTATTTTAATATATATATATATATATTACCACACACACACACATATATATATATATATATACTGTATTTAGATGTGGGTAGATTTTGATTACTTTATTTCTATATATAGAAACATAGATATTGATGGCAGATAAGAGCCATAGGCCCAGCAAGTCTGCCCGATATTACCTAACAGTATAAACTTATCTAGTTTGTAGGATAGCCTTATGCTTGTCCCATGCATTTTTAAAGTCCCCCACAGTGTTTGTTGCTACTACCTCTTGAGGAAGTTTATTCCTCAAGAGGTATTGCCTAAAGTGATTTTGCTCTTTTTCAATAAAATAAATACTACAGGTAACCCCCCCCCCCCCAAAAAAAGGCTATTTAAAAAAAACCTGCTTAAAAAAATTTCCCTGAAAAGGGCTTTCGGTTAAGCATTGCCCTTAGAAGGGCATTTAGCTTATTTGCTGCCCAAATTTTTTTTTAAAAAATCACCCCCAAAAAATCCTATCACTAAATCTCAAAGATTGTACTCACCAAAGTTGAATCTGGCTCCTACGTGGCCACAGCATTCCATCTTCATCCTGTCGGCTGTAGTCCATCTTTACCCAGTGGTGGTTCTCCATCTTCATCCCGGTGGTGGTCTTCTTCATCTCGGCGGCAGTCTTCTATCTTCATCCATCTTCTTATCTTCAGATCTTCTGTCCCCGACATTATCTTCATGTGGTCACCTGCACATTAAATTTTGAAAGAGAGGTTCACCCTTTTATATAGGGGAACCCATGCATTCCTATTGGCTGATTTTCATTTTCAAATTCAATAGAAAAAAAGCTTTCATTCTAATGGCTGATTTGCATTTGAAATCTGAGACGATGTCTGTCCAAAATTAAAAATGCCTAGATTTGCCTATGAAAATGTTTTTTTCAACAAGGTAAAGGCCTTGAAATATGTTTTTTTTTTTTAGAAATATTGTATGAAGACTAATGTAAAAGTGTTTACATCTGATGAGGTAACGTTAAATTACTAAAATTTCATTCAAATGGTTTTTTTTAAGGATTGTAATTTGAGAATACTGTAACAATCTCTTTTTTGAAACAGTAAAACTTCTGTATTGGGGAGGGCAATGGCAAAACAATTGTTTCAAACAGTCATTTATTTACAATAATGATATGTTACTGACAGTAAGCACCTTAAGAAGTTAAGATGTTTATAGAAAATATTTAGTTATGTGTAATAAAACAAATTTACAATATACTGTCATTATTTATTTTGCTCTGAGATTGCAGTAATGATTCTAGCGTAAATCACGATTGCGCTTACTCGATTGCATTTACGTTCAACTTATAATACAAGTGGTAAGCCCAATGAGAGCAAAGCCTTGGGATATACCCCATATCACTCTACGCAAATGGTTGCACTCCACTTGTAATCTACCCCTAAGTTTGTTTATGCGCTTGCTTCACTGATGTCCAGTCCTCCCCACCCAAAAAACCTGTAAAAAATCCCATTAGAGATCACTGGCCTTCAAAGTTCTGATGGATTGGCTTTTAATTGGATTTTTTACAGTGAGAGACTGTCTGAGTGAGTAAACTGCTGGACCCAAACACCAGCACCCCCTACCCCCCAGATATTGATATAAATATAATTTCTCCTGCAGCAGTTTCTGCAGCAACAGATTTTTTTAACTTTAGTTTCTAAATAGCAAAAAAAAAAAGTTTTAAATCCTCTTTACTGCCTAATTCGATTGTATCTATCAACTGGCCTCAGTCACCCAGGATTTAGCAGAGTAAACAGAATCAGGGTTTAGGGTCCCTTACTGCTAGGAACCCCTGATAGCTCTGCTTTAAATGTGATCAGAGATAGTTTGATGGGGAACCTCTTGTAACTTGTCTGGCACTGTCACATGGATATTATATACAATACAAGCCTTGGCAGCATCCTATTCCTCTCCCCACCCAAGGTACACTAGTCTTGCACATGGTGGATATTATATACAATACACCCTCACCTACGGTACACAACTAACTTGTTGGAGTGGTCACAGCTCCTTGTGTGTGGCCTCCTGCTTGGCTCCTGAATCCTGCCTCCCCCTCCCAGGAAGTGTATGCAGCAGACACAAAGTGCTCACATCATTCCCCCCTCCGCTACTCCCAGCTGTGCTAATGTGGAGCGGAGTGGCTGGCGCCTTGTAATATGCAAGCCCTGCGCTATGCTCTCAAAGCAGCCGTCGCTCCGTGCATGGCCTCCTTTCCATCTACTGAGTGTCTCCAGACCCCAGCCAGGTGACCTACCGGGAAATTTCCCAGCAGGCCAATCTAGCCTTGATAGAAGCTCATGAAGACTTTCCAAAACCAATCCCAGAAGTTGAAATACTGAGGCAATTCAATGAAGATTTATGAGGCTCCAGGGAGGCCAATGAGCAACAAAATGTCACCTCTAGCTGGTTTTATACCATAGTGATCAACGAGATTTGACTCCTCCGGGTCGACATCCGTGAGAACATGCAGACAATGAGGGAGCTATTGGTACCACAGGGAGGACATGCTGCACTAGTTCCCTTTGGCCCTTCTGCAGCCCCTGCAATATCAACTCTGCCTCCTCCATCTCCTCTACATACGGCTCCTCCATTCCCTACCCCTGAGAGTAGTCCTCCTCCTCCATGTCCTCAAACAGCATCTCCAAAGAGGACGTGACAGAGGAGGCTTGAGCCCGTTATAGAGCTTCCATGTCATGGAATGAGGGGAAGGAGGAGGAAGTAATTGTTTTCCCTTTTTTTATTATTGTTTTTTAATAATTTTTGTTATGTAAAAATGTGGTGTGCTTACACCTGTGGAGAATACTCTGCATCTAATAGGCTTCTATGGTACCGGGAAAATGTAGGAGTATGTTCTTGAAGTGTGATTCTACCACATCATTACATGCATCGCAACAAGGGCTTTCTTTTTTATTCAAATTCTAAAAAACATAATTAAAGTTTTAATTCTTTTGGGGGGTTCACAAAAAGAGCTGATCGCTTTAGGACAATGCCCTTCAAAAGGCCCTTTTAAGGCCTATTGGTAGTTTATTTTTAAAATAGTTTTTTTTATTTTGGGGTTGTTGTTTTTTTTAAGGGGTAATAGAATAGGATTACATTTTTTTATTTTTGGTAATTATTTTTTTTATTTTCTGTAATGTTATTTTTCTTATGTTAGTTTGTTTTATTTTTCTGTAATGTTAGGTTTTTTGGTGTAAAGTTAGGATTTTTATTTTGTGTTTTTTTTAACGTAGTTAGTATTTTTTTTAGTTAATTTAAGGGTATTTTAGTTAGTTAGTTTATAACTTTGCAATGTGGGGGATGGTGGTTTAGGGGTTAGTAGTTTTAATTAGTGTTTGCGATGTGGGGGGTGGCGGTTTAGGGGTTAATAGTTTTAATTAGTGTTTGCAATGTGGGGGGGTTTAGGGGTTAATAGTTTATTTAGGTACCTTGCGATGTGGGGGATGGCGTTTTAGGGGTTAATAGTTTTAATTAGTGTTTGCGATGTGGGGGGTGGTGGTTTAGGGGTTATTAGGCTAGGGGCTTATGGTAGGGTGTTTTTTTTGGGGTGTTCACTTTTTTTCTCCATTGATTTCTATGGGGAATGTGAAAATGTTAGTTTTTTGAGCGAGTAGGGTGTTAAGTTTTTTTTCCATTTTTTTGTCTCTATTGATCTCTATGGGTAATACATGCACATGCACGGGAAAACTCCGGTTAGGATCTTTTGTGTTTTGGGTTACAGCTAGCGCAAAATACGTTTTCAACTTGTAATACCAGCGAAACCTGACAAGTGCAAAAAGCTTAACGCTAGCAATGTTTTCGCTAACAGAAAAAAATATTTACCGCGGGCCTTGTAATCTAGCCCTTAGTAGTTTGAACTCTATCCACGAAACCACACAATATATTAATCAAGAAGACAAGCAGATTTAAAGCATTGATACAGTGTGGCCTACACAGCGCATTATCAAGTTTAACATTTTATATATTTTTGTCAGCACGTAAGTGCTATGTAAATAATGCTACTATCGAATTTACACAGCGCAATGCGCATTGTGATTATGCATTAAATATGGCGGTTGTGTAATGCAGTTTACAAACACTGTTTACATAGCACTTACGTGTGCTATGATTTAAAATAATTTTGTAGTACGTTGGATGCTCCTTTTATTTATCTTGGTTAATGAACTCACATATATTTAAAAAACACAGCAGTTTATGCACTCAACATGGTTTTCATGCTTTTGGTTTTTAATATGCGTGTAATTAGCAATAACAATTGTGCAGAATAGAAAAACAAACATTGTGCTTGTTTTCTTGTTTTTTAAAAGGCCAGTGTATTATATTTTTGGAAGCATTGAATTATCGGATCTCAAGAAGAACTGATAAATAGACTGTTATTAACGTTACATTGTGTGATTAAAGTCACATGAAACCCATATTTTTCATATCATTAATTAGAAAAAGCATGCAGTTTTACTCAACCTTCCAATTCATCTCTCGATATCCTTTGTTTAAAAGGATATCTAAATAGGCTCAGATGCTGTCTCGTGTAATTGGCTCCTCCATGTGCATTGCTATTTCAACCACAAAGGATATCTGAAGAATGAAGCAAATTAAATTATTGAAGTAAATTGGAATGTTTTTTAATATTGTATTTTATATCTGAATTATATATGAAAAATACTGATTTAAAAATACACTGTTCCTTTTATTAGCTTGAGGTAATTATATTTGTTTCATTATTAAATATAAGCACACAAGAACCTTCACAAATTAAAAAAAAAACAAAATAGTGGTACGTGGCCATTTTTGTTTGACCAAATAAAAAAATATGAACAAAACAAAGGACAATAACAATATACAGTAAATAATAATTTAAAAAATGCAGCAGCAGGCAACCAGGATATATTGCCCGCCCCTTCACTCTTATGACGCTCCTCCACTAGGTTCTCCATCATCAATTTCTTCACGCCCCTGTTGTGCTTCAGGAGCAAAAATCTGTTGATTCTGCTCCTGAAACGCAAACATTCTATCCAGCATGATGCTAAGTCGCAGGTGACAACTCATTATGGTATGGTCAATTCTCTAAACTGACTCAGACATATTGACACACCATGCTGTGGCAGAGAAAGAATAGGCAAACCATTAATATATGTGCATACCTATTAACATTACACAAAGGATTTAAAAACATTACAATCTCACCCAGGCAAGTTGACATCGAGCCAGGATAGATGGGGTGAGGAAAGGAAGACACAGGCCACAGGGTGATAGGAGAGGAAGAGTTTGGCATAAGGAAACTGTGGGAGGGGCCAGGACACATTGGGACAGGGACATTAGACACACGCACAGGGGGAGGATGACAACAACAGACACAAGAGAAGGAAGGCAAAGACACCACAGGATGAGGAGGATCAGCAGAGGTGGGGGGGCAGAAGAAAGAGAGGTGGAGGGGAGAGAAGAAAAAAAAGTAGAGGGGAGAGAAGAAAGAAAAGTAGAGGGGACAGAAGAAAGAGAGGTGGAGGGGACAGAAGATAGAGAGGTGTAGGGGACAGAAGAAAGAGAGGTGTAGGACAGAAGAAAAAGAGGTGGAGGGGACAGAAGAAAGAGAGGTGGAGGGGACAGAAGATAAAGAGGTGTAGGGGACAGAAGAAAGAGAGGTGGATGGGACAGAAGATAAAGAGGTCTAGGGGACAGAAGAAAGAGAGGTGTAAGGAACAGAAGAAAGAGAGGTGTAGAGGACAGAAGAAAAAGAGGTGGAGGGGACAGAAGAAAGAGAGGTGGAGGGGACAGAAGATAAAGAGGTGTAGGGGACAGAAGAAAGAGAGGTGTAGGGGACAGTAGAAAGAGAGGTGGAGGGGACAGAAGAAAGAGAAGTGGAGGGGACAGAAGAACGAGAGGCGGATTGGACAGACAATAGAGAGGGGTTGCGGGCAGAAGAACGAGAGGTGAAGGAGACAGAGGAGTGAGAGGCAGAATGAATAGAAACAAGAGAAGAGGGGGACCTAGAAAGATAAAATGAATAGAGGACAGAATTAGAGGCAGAGGAGGACTCATCAGGGCCAGACACACACAGAAAAGGCTCATAACTTTGTTTTGGCCTAATCCCCAAATACATTTCTTGTTTCAGTCATGTTATGAATACAATAACAATTTTATACTACATAATACAAATAATAGTTTGCTATATAACTAGGACATCACAGCATCTGAACCAGCCTATGTATATAGTGTCTACTCTAAGACCAACACAGAACCTGGGCCCCAGTTCAAATGTACTTGAGTCATCAATGTTTGTTCTCTCTATGTTTCTTAAAGTCTAGTTTGAGATGTATTCTCATATATCTGATGGCTCCATCACTAGTTTTTTAAAAGGGGATTGAAACTTCTCCATTTTATAGATTATGATATTTTATATGAAATAACTAATACCTAGATTACAAGTTTTGCGTTCGTGTTTTAATGCTGAAAAAATAGTAATTTCAGCGTTAAAACAGCACTGCAGCCATTACAAGTCTTGTAGGTATAGCAGTACCGCAAGCCTTTTATCCTGTAACGAAACATCAGTCCCGCACACGTAAAATTTACATTTTTTTTTCATGGGACTTCCATAGTGCAGCCAATACAAGTTTTGTGGTGAAGCTAAAAAGCTTGAGTTACACCCTATAACAACAAGATCTGTTTCGCAATCTGAGACCAGTAGTTATGAGTTTTACGCAACAAAACTGTTACATAAAACTCATAACTAAAGTGTTACAAAGTACACTAAACACCCATAAACTACCTATTAACCCCTAAACCGAGGCCCTCCTACATTGCAAACACTATATTAAAGTTATTAACCCCTAATCTGCCGCTCCCAACATCGCCACCACTAGTACAATTTATTAACCCCTACTCCGCTGTTCCCCGACATCGCTGCCACTATACTAAAGTTATTAACCCCTATCCCCCCACACCCCAACATCGCCCACACTATAATAAAATATTAGCCCCTATTCCGCTGCTCCCCGCCACTGCCGCCACTATAATAAACCTATAAACCCCTAAACCGCAAGCCCCCAACAATGAAATATACTAATTTAAACTATTAACCCCTAAACTGGAAGCCCCCCACATCTCAATAAACTCATTTAAACTAGTAACCCCTAAACCTAACGCCCCTAACTTCATATTAAAATTACAATTTCCCTATCTTAAATTAAATTAAAACTTACCTGTCAAATTAAAAAAACTAATTTTAAACTAACAATTAAACTAATATAATTATTAAACTAAAATTAAATTAACTATGAATTAAAGAAAACTAAAATACACATTAAAAAATCCTAACACTACTCTAAAAAATACAAAGTATCTAATTACAAAAAATAAAAAATACTAAATTACAAAAAATAACAAACACTAAATTGCGAAAATAACAAACGAAATTATCAAAAATAAAAAAGAATTACACCTAATCTGATAGCCCTATAAAAATAAAAAAGCCCACCCAAAATAAAAAAAAAAACCCTAGCCTATAATAAACTACCAATAGCCCTTAAAATTGCCTTTTGTAGGGCATCGCCCTAAGTTAAACAGCACTTTTACCTGTAAAAAAAACCACAAAGACCCCCCAACAGTAAAACCCACCACCCAACCAACCCCCCAAAATAAAAAAACATAACTCTAACAAAAACCTAAGCTACCCATTGCCCTTAAAAGGGCATTTAGCTCTTTTGCATTGACCTGAAAAGGGCATTTAGCTCTTTTAAGAAAAGCCCAAACCCTAAACTAAAAAAAATAAACAAGCAAAAAAGTTGTTCAAATCAGCCAATAGGATTTAAGCAGCTCTCATTCTATTGGCTGATTCGGGTCAGCCAATAGAATGAGAGCTGCTTAAATCCTATTGGCTGATTTGAACAACCAATAGGATTTTAGCAGCCCTAATTCCTACTGGCTGGTTCAAAATTTTCAGCCAATAGGAATGCAATGGTACCCCCAGTATAAAAGGGGTACCTTGCATTTTAAGCCTCAGTGTGCGGCAGACAATTGCATGAAGAGGACCTCCATGTCAGATCGATGGACCTCTGCCTGAACCTCCGCCCTGGACCTCCGCCTTGGACCTTCGTCTGCATTGGACATTCGCCTGGACCTCCGCCCTCACGCATCGCTGCTCCGCCTCCGCAGGGATGAAGAAGATGCCTGTCCCGCAATGGATGAAGATGGAGCCACCTGGATGAAGACGCTGCCTGGATGAAGATGGAGCCGCCGGGATGAAAATCGTTTAAGCGGGACTTCAACAACTATGAGTACCTAAAGAGGGGCTAGTGTTAGGTTTTGTAAGTTTTTTTGAGGTGTTTTTTTTTTTTTTTTAGATTAGGGTGGGCACTCTTAAAAGAGCTTAATGCCCTTTAAAGGGAAGCAAATGAGCTGTAGGAAACAGCTAGGTATAAGCTGAGAAACGCGTTGCATTCTGTTGCCTATATTATTTTAATCACTTTGGGTAATGTACATACCCATTGGTTTTTTAATATTGGTTTTAATAAAAGTTATGCTGAATATCATGGAAGCCTGAGCTTTATTGGACCAATGCTTGGCATACCAGGGCCTCTACATTCTCTTGAGGATCAGTTCGCTGGGAAACTGTAAGATCTCAGCTTGCGTCTTATAGCACATTTGGTGCTGCTTTGTTTGTGAGTATATTTTCATTATATGATATGATATCGCTGGTTCCACTCGCAGTATTACACTAGGAGGCGCCTTCTTTTGTGATCTCAATTCACAGATTCTCTAAAAGAGCTGTATGCCCTTTTCAGGACAATGCCCATACAAATGCCCTTTTCAGGGCAATAGGTAGATTAGGTTTTTTAGATAGTTTTTTTATCTTGTGGGTTTGGGGGGGTGGGGGTTTGTAATGTTAGTGGGTCTTTGTATTTTTTTTCAGAAAAAGAGCTGATATATTTAGGGCAATGTCCTACATAAAGCCCTTTTAAGGGCTATTGGTAGTTTATTCTAGATTAGTTTTCTTTTATTTTGGGGTGTATTTTTTTAATGGGTATTAGAATAGGAATAATTTTTATTATTTTGGATAATTAGTTTGATATTTTGTGTAATGTTTTTCTTCGTTTTGGGTGTTTGTTTTTTTATTAGGGGTTGGGTATTTCATAAAAGAGCTGAATGCCCTTTTAAGGGCAGGAAAAAGAGTTGAATGCTCTTTTAAGGGCAATGCCCATACAAATGCCCTTTTCAGGGCAATGGGTAGATTAAGTTTTACTTTATTTTTATTTTGTGTGTTTGGGGGGTGGGGGTTTGTATACTGTTAGGGGGTGTTTGTTTTTCTTTTGTAGGAAAAGAGCTGTTATCTTTAGGGCAATGCTCTACAAAAGGCCCTTTTAAGGACCCACAAAAAAGGCCATTTTAAGAGCCCTTAGTAGTTTATTATATATTAGGGTTTTTTATTTTGGGTGGGTTTTTTATTTTTTTAAAGGGTATTAGAATAGGAATAATTTTTATTATTTTGGATAATTTTGTTTGCTATTTTTTGTAATGGTAGTTTTTTTATTTTTTGTAACTTTAGTGTTTTTTATTTTTTTTGTAATGGTAGTTTTTTTATTTTTGTAATGTTAGGTTTTAGTGTAAGGCAGCTTAGGTTTTATTTCACAGGTAAGTTTGTATTTATTTTAAATAGGTAGTTAGTAAATAGTTAATAACTATTTACTACTTAGTCTATCTAGTTAAAATAATAACAAACTTACCTGTGAAATAAAAATAAAACCTAAGCTAGCTACAATATAACTATTAGTTATATTGTAGCTAGCTTAGGTTTTATTTCACAGGTAAGTATGTATTTAATTTTAAATAGGTATAGCTGTTAAAGTTAGGAGGTGTTAGGTTTAGGGTTAGGGTTAGGTTTAGGGTTAGGGTTACGGCTAGGTTTAGGGTTAGGTTTAGGGGTTAATAGTTTAATTTAGGTTGTTGCGATGTGGGGGGCTGGCGGTTTAGGGGTTAATAGGTTTACTTAGAGGTAGTGATGTGGAAGACCAGAGGTTTAGGGGTTAATAGCTTTATTTAGTGGCGACGATGTCGGGGAGCGGCAGAATAGGGGTTAATAGATTTATTATAGTGTGGACGATTTTGGGGTGCGAGGGAATAGGGGTTAATAACTTTAGTATAGTGGCGGCGATATCGTGAGCGACAGATTAGGGGTTAATAGATTTATTTAGATGGCGCCAATATCGGGAGCGGCAAATTAGGGGTTAATAACATTATGTAGGTGTCAGCGATGTCGGGGGCAGCAGATTAGGGGTGTTAAGACATGGGGTTTATGTTAGTGCGTTAGGTTTAAACGTTACTTTTTTTCCCCATAGACATCAATGGGGCTGTGTTACGGAGCTTTTCATTCCGCGCATCAGGTGTTAGGTTTTTATCTAACCCGCTCTCCCCATTGATGTCTATGGGGAAAGTGTGTAAGAGCACGACAAAACAGCGCTTGTATTTTGTGCAGTATGGAGCTCAACGCAACCATATCTCACGCATAAGCCGGCTGTTTCAAAACTTGTAATCGCTGCGCTATGGAGGGTGAAATAATGCAACTTTTGTTGCGTTCATTAAAAACCCTATAGCGCGCATAACTCGTAATCTACCTGTTAGCTTGTTCTCTATATTGTGTGCATATGTTCCTAAATATCTTTAAGTTTAGATTTTCACATCTTATGTACTTCTTGTATTTTACCTCATATGTAAGTTTCAATGTTATCAGGTTTCAGATGTTCTCAATAGATGTAAGGTCAATTGTTTTCTGGGGCAGGTTTGATATTTGAAGTATTTTGCAAAGTAATTGTGTATTATATGTAATATGATGTTCTTTAGATGTCTCACCACTATTCCCCAAGGACGGCATCTCATCCTTCTGGCTGCTGCTCTCATCAATGAATAGCTCTGCAAGATTATTACCTTTTATTAATAATATCAATAGAACAACATATTTTAAATTACAGATTAATAATTCATATGTTGATTGTATTAAAGTTTTTTAGATTGATTTACTCAGTCCTTGAACTTTTACAGGGAAATGTAATTTTAACTTTATTAAAACATTAAACAATATTGCATACTCCCAAAATAGAAATGTAAAAGCATAATGTTTTGTTTAAATGAGATTTGTATCAGCAACGTTTTGCCACCATTTTGGTGCTAACTATCAAAATGTTGTCAAGAATTGATATTTACTATGTGAGCTGCTGCTTCGGCTTGTGATTATAACGGGGTCCTCCGTAGAAACTGGTAGACGTTTCGGGCTTGCAATCAACCCTTAGTCATGACATACTTTGGACCCTGCCATGTTTGAATAAAGGTCCCCTTTAAAGATATTTGGCGGCTGGAACTCCTTTTTATTATTATTATTGTATACCTTCTGGAGGTGGCTGATCCAGGTTTCGTGACCTATTTGAGTGCTGTATTTCAAACTTCTAATAATATTTAGGCACCATTAAAAAATAACAACAAAAAACAATGTACAAAATTGTTTTCAAAAACATTGTTGAACAGATTTTGTAATGGTATTCACAGCTTTGAGAGAATTGCCTGAGTGTGTACACACATTGTAAACGCTGGCATTAAAAATCACAAGCATGCTTAGTCTATTTGAATGTTTTTTATTAGACATAATTAATATCTGCCCTGAGCTCCAGTGGGGTGTGTTTCATGTAATCATTGCAATAAATGTCCGTATGGAGCTTGAGCGCCGGTGTTTCTGGCGAGCCTGCAGGACCGCTGCGCCATAACCTGTTTGCCTGCTCTGTGCCAGTGGACAGACATCGCTGCAATTCAACCCAATCGAGTACAATCGGATTGATTGACACCCCCTGCTGGCGGCCGATTGGTCACGAATCAGCAGGGAGTGGCGTTGCACCAGCAGCTCACAAGAACTGCTGGTGCAAGGCTGAATACGGAGAGCGTATTGCTCTCCGCATTCAGCGAGGTCTGTCGGACCTGATCCGCACTGTTGGATCAGGTCCGACAGACCTTTGTTAAATAGGCCCCTTAAAGTGATGCTAAACCCATATTTTTTTATTTCATGATTCAGATAGAGCATGCAATTTTAAGCAACTTTCAAATGTACTCCTATTATCAATTGTTCTTCGTTCTCTTGCTATCTTTATTTAAAAAGCAAGAATGTAAAGCTAAGGAACCGGCCCATTCTAGGTTCAGCACCATGGATAGTGCTTGCTTATTGGTGGCTACATTTAGCCACCAATAAGCAAGCGTAGCTCAGATTCTGAACCAAAATGGTCCGGCTCCTAAGCTTTACATTCCTGTTTTTTAAACAAAGATAGCAAGAGAACGAAGAAAAATTCATAATAGGAGTAAATTTGAAAGTTACTTAAAAATGCATGCTCTATCTGAATCATGAAAGAAAAATAATAATATGGGTTTAGTGTCCCTTTAACCATATGCTCCAAACACCTTAGGCTCTATAAGCAAGTGCTAATAGTTAAAGTGTTTTCCTTCCTAAATACACTTTAGATCCAGAACCTGCAGTTTTCAGAATGTATACAAAATAGACTTATTTAACAAATACAGAGACAAAAGAAACAGAAATAATTCCATGATGAATTCAATTTTCTTGTTAATAGAAAATAGAGATTATGTTAAAACTTCCTTATTTCACTTAAAGTCAACGTGAACTTCAATATTTAAAAATCAGGTTTTGACATTAACATGAAAAGGCAAATAATGGTAGTGTATGACTTCATGGAACATGATTTCCATTCAAAATAATAATGGAGATAATAAGTTATGAAGTGACCTGAAACCAACAATATTCAGAAAGACCATTCAATTTAAAGCAACTGTAAAATTGACTACTATTATACATTTAGCTTCATTCTCTTGATATCCTTTGTTGAAAGGCATATCTAAATATGCTCATTAGCTGCTGCTTGGTGGCTCCCCGATGTGCATTGTTATTTCTTCAACAAAGGATATCTGAAGAACAAAGCAAATGATAGGATAGAAGTAAATTAATTAATATTGTCTTTTCTATCTGAATCATGAAATAAAATTATTGTGTTTCATGTTCCATTAAGAAATATTTTTGATGCAATTTTCAACTAAGCATACAAATAGAACCCTTGATTACATGAAAGCATTTTGAAATTGAATCTTTATAAATTGAATTGTTTGTTTATAATTTGAACAAATAAATGTGGGTGTTTTTAAAACATAGGATTCTGAAAAATAGAGATGTGTACTTTGTTTCTTCACAAGAAAAAAAGACTTGAAGCACAGCAAGTTCACAATATTGCCCCCGCGATATTACAATGGGGTTCTTTCAATCGCGATGTAAGATAATGCTTAGACACTGATCTTAAACTACGAAAGAGTCTGTACAAATGCGAACACATCGTCTACTTAGATTTATATGTCAACAGCTACGCTGTTCCTTTAAATATTGTGTGCTCTGGCCTGAAGGCTAGCACATGCAATATTGATGTGTGTAGCTAAATCTGCCTAGACACAGGGGCCGAAATAAATAAAGTGAGAGGGAGATTGCTATAGAGATCATTAGAGAGCTTCACATTTGTAAATGGATCGTTCATTTGTAAGTGAATATCAAAACACATACTGTATGTAAAAGTGCATTAAAAAGAGAACTGCAATCTATTGTAAATATGTGTAAGCATGCTGTGCATGAGTACTTACCAATAAGCCATCCATGAGAAAACTGTTTCTTCTCGAACTGTCCCCAGACGGACGACTGCCTAAGGATGTGGGAGTCTTGAGTGGACCCAGGAAAGGCAGCAAACACTTTCATAATGTGCACGTGTGTTAGATATGCCACCTATATTATAGCAAACCCTCTTGAGAATGTGCCAAGTGAGGGAATCCTATGAAAAGATGGCACTTGTTGGTGATGGCATTCAGAAACTTTGCAAAAACCAAAGAGAAAGTGCTTTGAGACAATCCACTGAAATACCCCTCTGTGGACTGAAAATTTCCAGTTGCCAACACATATATGCAGCAGAACATCTTAGACATGCCAGGAATAGCAATGTGCATACACGTGCGTGGCTACAAATCATCCTAAATGACAATGTAGAAGTTAACAGTCTGCTGCCTATTGAGTCTATACATGCCATAAATCTGGACATCACTCATAGCATCCAAGGTGAGCCTCACCCTGTTCACCAGTGGTGCCTGCACCCTGGGCAAAGGCCTCTCTATCCTTACACATTCCCTGCACCTATGTTCGAGATGCCGGGCACTTATGATTCTATTGAACCAAACATGTCCACCAGCACAAACTATCTGCAGATGCATATTTGCAAAGCCAAACAGCAAAGCCAAATAGCAAAGCAAGCGAGCACTGCTAAGCAATGGTAACAAAACACTCTAGAGCAATGTGATACACACTGTCGGTCATCAGGAACATATTGGCACTGATGTTTGTTGAATTTATAGTGCAATAGTCCTATGGGAGCCCATTAGTAATGAGTCTTGACTGTATGCAGCTGAAATGCATTGAAAAGATTGAAGCATGATTGGTTAAACAGAACTTTAGTCTCTGGTAAATGAGCTATGCGATATTCGCAATTGTGCTTGTGCACAACGGTTTACCACAAACCTGTAAAACTAACGCAGTTTTACCCTTGACAGTGTTCATAGAAAGTATGGGGAGCATAATTTATTGTGACTCGCGCAACTTAAATCACTGTATCTTTAACACTGCTCCACTTGTAATATGAATTTGTGCAGAAAAAATACTGCCATCTCACGATGGCGTCTGCGCAGTTCACACAAACTATAATGTTTCACTCATAAACTGACCCTAAATACATTGTGCAAATAACAACCACTTGTCGTCATTCACACTTAAGGGGTTAAAACATTTAGAGCTGGCTGTTATTATATAGCAAGACAAAAGAAATGAAAGTCAAAGCATCTTCAGTTGATGAGCTACTTGGCTGATCCTGATACTTGCACCATAGTTGTTGAATTTGGTAAGAACACAGTACAGGACAAGTCTATATGAGTACTGAAGAATGTCAATAGCGTATGTTTAATAAGGTCTTACTAAAACCTCAAAGTGAGTGACAAATTCTAACTGTAATGGCCATTAGTGGATCAGTGATGGCCCATTATTGAGATTTAGTAATCATCACCAAATATATTTGTTGCATGACTGTAACATATAACAAAGAACAGAAATATATTGTCTCATGGTAAAAGATGAATACTTAGTGAGGTGATTTGTAAACAGCTGGGAAGGGTTACATGCTAAGGGGGTTCAAGGGGATAACAAAGGAGGAGAGGAACTGGGGTTAGAAAAGTTTAGTGTAGTGTATGCATCCCTGAACAGTAGAGTTTTTAGGGAGCGCTTGAAACTTTCAAAACTAGGGGAGAGTTTTGTGGAGCGAGGCAGGTAATTCCACAAGATAGGGGTTAGTCTAGTGAAGTCCTGTAGACAGGCATGTGAGGAGAAGAGAAAGTCATGAGCAGAGCAAAGGGAACATGAGGGAGAGAATCTGAAGACAAGGCCTGAGATCTAGGGGGAGCAGGGCAATTGAGGGCCTTGTATATCAGAGTTGAAATTGTGCGTTTAATTATGGAGGCTAAATGGAGCCAGTGAAGGGATTGGCAGAGAGGTGCAGCATGTGAATAGCGATGAGTTAGGAAGACGAGCCTGGCAGGGGCATCCATTATGGTTTGTAAAGGAGCTAGATGGCAGCTACGGAGACCAGAGAGGATAGAATTGCAGTAGTCAAGGCGGGACAATATATAAGAGTGGATTACAATCTTAGTTTTATCTTGTGTAAGGAAATATAAAATTTTAGAGATGTTTTTTAGGTGGAAGAGGCAGAAATTGGCCAAAGACTGAATGTGAGGAGTGAAAGAAAGATCTGAGTCAAGTGTGACCACAAGGCATCGGGCATGCAAGTTTGAGGTAATCATGGAGTCATCAACAGTTACAGGGTGGAGATTTTGGAAGAAGGGGGAAAATAAGTAGCTCAGTTTAAGAGAGATTTAGCTACTTAAAGGGCCAATGCAGGACTAGGTCCCATCCAGCTTGATAAAATGGAAACACTAAAAAGTTTAGCAGTACATTTTTTATAGCATCTTCATAATATTGACCATATTGCATGGGTTTGCTGTTATTTAATGACAGATTTCTATTTAAAGTAGCTCAATACTCAATAGTAAAAGCACCAGATGGCTAAACACTACAACATGCTGGTCCAAGTAAACCATAATTGTGACTCCAATGAGACCCCCATTTCAAAGTTATGCTTAACCACACTCCTGTATGACCCTTCTAAAACAACTTAACAATAACCTTCACTTTCCAAGACCAAAAAGACTTTACCGTAAATCCCATCAATGTAGGTAACCCTCATCTTTACATCCTCCTATCCAAAAATTTAACTGGCCTCTCAGAGCAAATGAATCATAACTGCAACCATAAACTCAAATAATCTTAACAGCAACTCCCTATTGTAATTAATCCTAAACACAAGCCCCCCATAGTAATTAACCACAAATTGCCCATGGTAATAAACCATTGCAATAACCTCCCTGACTCAAAATGGAAAAATAAAATTAATTGAAAATTATCCAAAAAATATACCACCCCTTAAAATATAAACTAACCAGTAAATAGTATGGTATGATAGCACCTTCATTATTTATTTTGCTCACTTTTCTGGTATTTGAACACCCTCCAGAGAGGCTGGAATACATTCTGCAGGCCCTAAAACCTTGGCAATTCAACATTCTATATAGAGTTTGCTTGATCAGTGCAGAAAAACAATTATGTCTGTCCTTAATTGGTCAAAGCAAAGGAGATGAGGTAAAACTATTTAAAAGTGCAACAAAATGCAAACCTTGCTTGCAAAATGGTAATTATTATGCTACTCTAACGTCTTAATTTATCAAGCTGCATATGCAGGTTGTTCACCTATGTGAAGCAGGTTTGCATAAGCGAGCCTGCTGCCACATACTTACGAGGCAGAAACTGCTTCTTTTTCCACTCCACCACCTCAGAGGTAATGAGATCAATTACCCAGACACTCGCTTGTTTGGGGTGATTGACATCCCCAGCTCTAGCCCAATTGGTTATGCCAGAGCAGGGTGCGGCATTGCACACAAATTCTCTCAAACTAAAAGGTGGTGATCTTTTCTCAAAATGTTCTAAATACTTATAACCCTAATAGAAAAACACATGCATATGAAAATGTAGGTGATTGTAAGATGTTATACGTAGGAAGCATCGTAATGTGATTTATATTGGCTGCAGGATTTACTTTTTAAAGTGCTCCCCCTACTCACTGCTAACTTTGCTCTACAAAACAAAGTATCCCTTTCTAGTGAGCTTCATTACTCTCAATATGAGACATCTCCCACTTGCAGGGATGTCCCTTTTTTATGATAATTCCCCGAGGGCAGCCCCTGCAAAGTTTAGCATGAAAAAACACATCTAAACTGGCTACATTTAGATCATCGGGCCCAAAGACCCCAAACGAGTCCACGCAGCTTTTATTTATGGTGTGAGCCAAAGTACTTTACACCAAGGTAGGGTTTTGACTACAAGACACCTTACTCTATATATAACTGTAATATATAAAACAACAAAAAAAAGGTTCTTACATGCTATAGGTAAAACAATGGATACAATTAATTGGAGGTCTCTTTCAAAGTAAGTAATTGTTTATGTCCCTAAGCTGTTATCTTCTGTAGCTACAGGCAGCAATCATTATTGTTGTCAATAAGGATTCTCGTTTGCTTCCCCACAGAGCCTATTCTATATAATCCGCAAATCCCCACTAATGGCAATGTTAAATATCAAGCTAGCAGAGGCCCGCAAACACTTTACAGTTGCCTATCATTCTAGACAAGTCAGGTCATTTTGTTCTTTGTCAGTCTATGCCTGTTTATTTCTGTGTTTTTCTTATGAAACGGTTTGAATTATCTAATGTGAACCCATAACAGATTAACAGATTTTTTTATCAATATGGTAGAAGCGCAACTGCCCAGGACACCTTGGTGTTGGGAATTTGTGGTTTTATTTTTACAATCCTGATAATTTAGAACTATAATAAAAGTCTGTTTTATTGCAACCTTTTACAATTTGCTTACTAATGGGCCAATTAAAACGTTTTAACTGTCAATGTAGAAAGAAGTGATGCAAACCATATTCATAATTTTACCTCTATGCCTAGCCTTACATACTGAACCTAAATATATTACCCAACCAAACCCTAAATCTGTTTTCATTCCTGTCACCCACTTTAACCTCTTCACTACTGGGACTTTCAGAGAAAAACTTGGCCAAAAAACTGGAGAATTTTTAGCATTTTTGCTATCATTCCATTTAAACAGAAAAAGACCCTTTTTTCTTTTTATTTACCTGTCAAGACTATATATATATATATATATATTTTAAGTAGACAACCCAAGGTATTGATCTGGGCCCATTTTGGTATATTTCATGCTACCATTTTACCGCCAATTGTGATCAAATAATTTTTTTTTAATTTATTCACAAACTTTGGGTTTCTCACTGAAATTATTTACATACTGCTTGTGCAATATGGCACACATGGTTGTAAAAGCTTTTCTGGGATACCCTTTTTTCAGAAATAGCAGACATATATGGCTTTGCCATGGTAATTAGATGGCTTCTAATTGCAGCTGCACACCACATGTCTATTATTCCCGGCAGTGAAGGAGTTAATTAGATAGCTTGTAAGGTTAATTAGTTTTAGTTTAGAGACCACCTGACACTTCCCACCCCCTGATCCCTACCTTATCCCTCCCAAACAGCTCTCTTCCCTCCCCCACCCCCCTGGTCACCCTCCTCTTAAGTACTGGTAGACAGTCTGTCAAAATAAAAAAATGAAGGCTTAGGATCCCCCTAACCCTCCAATCTCCCTGATCCCCCCAAAAAAAGCTCTCTAACCCTCCCCTGTCCTAACTATTGCTGCTGTCTGCCAGTACCTATAAAACGTTTTGGGTTTTTTTGGGAAAAAAAATATATTTTTTATTTTATTTTCTGTCGAGTAGTTTTTTCTGTCCAATTTCCAAGTTAGTTCCATTTTCCTTCCCCTTGTTTCATGTGACAGACATCAGCCAATCACAAATTGCATATACATTAATACTGTGAATTCTTGACTATGCTCAGTAGGAGCTGGTTTCTCAGAAAGTGTGCATTTAAAAATACTGTGAAGATTTTGATAACAGAAGTGAACTAGAAAGTTGTTTAAATTCCCATGCTCTATCTGAATCATGGAAGTTTAATTTAGTGTCCTTTTAATGAAGTAGAAGGCAAAGGAATTGTGAAATTCTTGTAATGAGGCCCTGCAATTGGGATTCCTTCTATTACTAGTTATCTAGGGCATTCTACTGACTTTGAAGAGATGTGAGTGCTTATATAACAGCATTGTGCAATGGAGTGTGTGTAAGAAACATGCATGAAATTATAATACAACAGGATTAATTGTGTGTTATAAAACATAATGACTGTAACAAGTGCTGATTGGCTACTCTAAATAGGGTACATCATGTTTGGTTATTAAAAACATTTGCAGCAAACAAGGTATTATTTTGGTTTACACTTGGGGGACAATTTATCAAGGGCCAAATGTCCCCTGATGCCCCTGTTTTCGTGTGAGCCTTCAGGCTTGCCAGAAACAGCAGTTAAGAAGCTGCGGTCTTAAGACCACTGCTCCTTAACTGGTCCACTGCCTCTGAGGCTGTGGACATCAATCTGCCTGATCTCATACGACCAGGTTGATTGACAACCCCTTATAGCGACCGATTGGCAATCTGCAAGGGGTAGCATTGCACAAGCAGTTCACCAAAGCTGCTTGTGCAATGATAAATGCCGACAGTGTTTGCTGTCGGCATTCAGTGATGTCTGTCGGACATGATCCGCTGAGCGGATCATGTCGGACAGACATTTGATAAATTGGCTCTTGATATGTTATTCTACAGCAAGACAACAGTAATGTGTTCTTCCTATGGTCCCTTTAACAGAAGCAGAAAATAAGCAGCCACAGTAAAATGAAAACATGACGGATTAAGTTAAAAGTTATGATGTCTTGGAGAGCAGTTTTCTCTTAAACGATGATATTAACTATTTTTTATAATTTTTCTTTCATGATTCAATAGAGAATATATTTAAAACAACTTGCTTCATTTTCTTAGTATACTTCAGTTGAAGAAGCAGCAATGCATTACTATGACCTAGCTGGCCACATCTAGTGAGCCAATGACAAGAGGAATATATGTGTAGCCACCTATCACCAGCTAGCTCCCAGCTCCTGGGCCTACCTAGGTATTCTTTTCAAAAAATAATACCAAGAGAACTAAAAAAATGGATAATAGAAGAAACTAAGGAAACATTTTGAGTTTCATACCCCTTTTAATGAAATGTGAACACCTTGGGATTTAAATATAAACTGTTTAGTTATGAATAATAAAACAAATTTTGCAATATATTTTCTTTATTCATTTAGCCTCCATTTCATGTAATTTATCTCTGAAAATTGTGTATTTCCTAATTCCCAGAACTGGAAATGTCTCAAGGATAACCTTGCTACACATCTTTCCCTAATTAACTTAAACAGATAACAACTGCAAACAATGCACTTTATTCTAACATAATGACCATGACTAGTCTTATCTGCAGACTAAAGCCTGGATAGGCATCTCCAAATAAAGGCAAATGGCAAGTGGAATTTGGCTATTAAAAAACAGTTGAAGCAAACAAGGAGTTAATTTGTTTTTAAAATGTTTTAAAATTGGCCTCAGCAGAAGCCATGAGACATGTACCAATTCATCGATCATCTATCATCTATCTATCTATCTATCTATCTATCTATCTATCTATCTATCTATATATCTGTCTGTCTGTCTTTTTGCCCATTGCACATAAAACCTAGGTACCTCTCTCTTTTCTTCTCCCTCTCAATTAGCAGAATTCAATAACATAACTGTAGTCTGAGATGTTAAAGCTTTTCACTTGCTTCCTTTCCACAACAAGCTCACTAAATGTGAGTATTAGAACATATCCAGTTCTTAAGTTAATATATATATATTACATAGTATATTATTCAAATGATGCGTCTATCCACAGATTTGCAAAGTAAAGAAAGTTTTTAGTTCTGTCTATACAGAAAAAAATTATAATTGATAGATGATAGTAAGCTCTCCCCTTTATAAAAACAGATCCAGAATGTTGGTGATGTTTTAGATAGAGTTTAATTCATCAGTTGTAATAAAGATGCGCTATAACTTAAATTTTTAATATAGATATGAAATTCAAATTCCTGCCCACTTCAAAAGTACAATTTTCTGTGAGCTAATGGTGTCAATTGTTCTCCAATCAGCGCTCAAGCTACAACAAAAGGTGCCCAAAGGGGAGAGCCCTAATTGGAGAACAGTTCAAACTTTTAGCTCACAAAAATATTGACTTTCATAGTTGGAGGCGGAGTACGGAGTATTTTAATTTCATATTGATATTAAAAAGTAAGTTATAGCACAATTTAATTACAACTGATGAATTAAACTCCATCTAAAATATAACTAAGTAAAAATGTATAGCTATTTCAGTTACTTTTGCTAAATCTTGTTAATATCAATTTTTCTAAAGTGAAGACAATCATCTAGACTTACAAACCAATTTTATTTCTCTTGATCATCATTTTTAATAATTATAATTTTTTGTATAACAGAATTTGGAAAACTAGCTGCATTATAAATTGTATTTTAGGAGATTCCAACATACTTCCTGTGTTATGTATATGAATAAGCAAGGGCATCATTATGTATTTTCTCATGCCTGAGCAAGGGAATGCACTACTTGTATTTGCATATAGATACCTTGATCATAAAGTACGTAAGAGACCTTTGTGTCGCTCAAAGTGAAACAAGGCGGTATAGCTTTCTTTCCACTTACCAGTGTGTTTAAAAGCTAGAAAACATTTGAACTAACATATATTAGGTGTTAACACTAGCACAGTACAGTACAGTTTTCAATTAGTATTCAATAAAAACTGTACAGCACCTGTTAAATAATGGCAAACACTGTAGTAAAATTTACCAGACTACAACACTGAGACATGAAGTGCACTGCAATGCTGTAAACAGACCAAACTGCACTTAACAAAATGGCGCCAGTCGCCTTTCTCGCAATCTCACAATGAGTAAAGTACTGTTTCAAAATTCTTGAAGGTTGACATTCAGTTCCATAGGGCTCACTTTATCAAGCCCTTCTCCATCCTTCGACTGCAGGTTCTTACAAGAATGCCCGAGGGGGGGGGGCGGTGTTGCGTATTGCTGCCCGCCAGAGGAAAGATGGGGTGGACAGGTGCGAATATGTAAGCTCCTGTCCACCCTTGATTGATAAATTGAGCTTATAGTAGCCCTGTATTAGTGAAGTGCTGTAAAGTGAAGCGCTGTAAGGTTAGGTACAACTATTTTCATAAAAGCAATTCCCCTTCTTACCTTTGTTGTGACTTTACCTTTCAAAATGCTTGTTTTTTTGTTTATTTTAACCCCTGCAGTAGCATTTTTTAAGTTCCCCAACTTCCCATCTTTCAAAGAGTTTTTTTTATAGTTGTAATATTATGTAGTGCAATCAACTAGAAGTCATACGCCCTTTCCATTGTCTAAAAGTAGACCACTGCACAATAACTACTAAATTGTTTTACTTTTTAATTTTCAGGGTTTTATGATGGCCAAATGGAGTAAGTCTATCCCTTTTTACCAGATTTTTTGCTCAGTTGATCTCAGGAATGTCATGGGTTTGAGTATGTTAGAGTAAGAAATTAAACTCTGGTATTAACAATCTTTTATTTATTTTTTTACATTTAAAATATATATTCTATTATCTTGTTTATTATAAACTTTAAGAAAGTGTAATATTGAAGAAATGATAAACTGATTAGGTTTTACAATTACTTGTGTGTTTCTTTATTGGTGTCTCATATTTTTCAAATTAGAGCTATCAATACTGAACACAATTTAAAAGCATGGTTTCAACATAGAATAGAAGCACTATATGGAGTCTATAAACTTTGGATCTAAAGACAAATCATAAAGGGATTTTGGAGGACTCTGTATGGGCTGAGTATTTGTTATAATCTGGGTGCTCTTACTATAAAGAATGTCTCTACAGCAAACAATCTCTTCAGAAGCATTATGTGGTAGAAAAAAGAAAGCATGTTAGTTTTTCAGTGATTTTTCTGTTTAATTAGAAACGTAAACTCTGGCATTAATCTGTGTAATAGGTATTATCAATACTTGGAACAATATGCCAAGGTGAGCAGCCACCAGCCTTAAATTACATATATATCTGCAAGTTACCACATATACAAACAATTTTATATGTCTTATTTATTAAAGTAAAGTAGTAAAGTTTCTGTTAAAGAAGTAACATTTTGGGGTAGTTAACCCCTTCTTCTAAAGAAGGGGTTAACTACACCAAAACATAACTACGCTATATAAAAGTGCAGAGTGTCACGTTCCACTTGTTTGTATATGTGGAAACTTGCATATCTATCTATCTATCTATCTATCTATCTATCTATCTATCTATCTATATATCTACTATATATATATATATATATATATATATATATATATATAGATATATAGATATATAGATATACATATACATATACAGTATATATATATGTGTGTGTACTATTTTTTATAAAAATTATCAAAGCAGTTTGGTTAATAAATAACCATTTTTCCAAAAATACTCCAATTTACTTCAAATTGTCAGCATCTTCACTACATGTATATAAATTTGTTCACACAATCCAAAATTACAAGCACCTTAAAAACAGCATTTAACTTTGAGCAGTTCAGCAAAGTTATACTATTATTACATTGCCTACAGTGACTAATCTGGCTGGTAAAATACTGCCTGACAGGCATCCTTAATATTCCAGGTGTTTCCCGCAAACCCTTTATCTTCTCTTCAATTATGTAAAATATCACTATAAGCAATTATATATATGAATCTTCCTATGCTTGTCGAAATACAGCAATCTTTTCAGTTCCCACAGACAAAGTTAGTTCAATTCAAGTGTTTATAGCCTAAACACCACTGTGAGATTCCCAAACACTGGTTACAGGAATATATTGACTCCCAGTCAATTGCAAGCTGTCAACTTAATGTTGTCCTTTACGAGTTGGGAGAGGTAATTCTAGCACAGCTATTTCCTTTTCTGTTCATGGCTTAGCAATCACCAGATTGTTGTTTTACTCAACCCACCTAAACTCGCAAGAAAAAATTGAACATCAAGATGTGAAGAAAGTCATTCATTCTGTAATTACTTTGGCTTCAAACAAACCATGGAGTTGTTCTTACAATAAAGGCAAATATGTCCTATGTGACTGGAAAAGTTCAGACAGCTGCCTGCAATTGCAATTGCATACTCAAAGTGCTAATGGATAAGACTCAAGATTAGTTCATAATTTCAGAAGGCTTCAATCAAGAAAATAAATGAGAGTGCAAATGGTTTCACTTATGAATCCCTTGAAAGTTTATAAGTCAATTAGTATTTGAAGCAGTCTTGATAGATAACAAAGTAATCTAAAAACTATCTTATACACATAATTAAAATAGATTTCTCTAATTTTAAAAGTATTCTTAATTGGTAATATTGGATAAATATTAGTCAATAGTTTGTTATGTCAAGAAAATGTAAGGGTTAATTGAGTCCCTCAAACAAAGAGCTATTATAAGAGATTTATGTATTAACAAATTAAAAGGAACTTTAATTTCCCTCTGGAGATAAAATACTCTGACTTTTTATTATTATTATTTAAAAAGCAAAGAAAATTTAAATAAAAAATGTGTTTTATAGACAACAGATAAAAAGCAAGGCTGTGCATTTCAAGAAACATTTATTTGCCAGACTCATAATACTCTCAATATAGAGGTATGTTCAGTATGTACTGTAACATTTATATTAGCAGTCTTTCTACTGATTTGTCATCTAGAAATGAACAGTCAAATATCAATGAATACTTATACCATGGCTCTGAATATGGATATGGAGCTTATAAAAAGGAACACAATACAATAATATATCGGCCTTCAATATTTTTAATTTTTGGATATTTCTGTCATAATAAAATTCTTGATTTAATTATTATAAGTCAGTAAAATGCTTTAAACCAATAGGCATACAGAGACAAAATGGCACAATGCTTCACATTTATCACGCCTTCACCTACACCTCACATTTACTTACCTCACGTCAAGTGATTATCAAAGAGTTAGCCGATTACATTTTCTTTAAGTTGCTCATGAACACTGGCCATCTGTTAATACGTTCGAATATACATTTCTCTTTAAAATAAGTAAATAATATCAATGAACTGAAAAATAGTTTTGCATCAACATTTGAGCAATGTTTACAATATGACATTTTTTACCAAATAGCCATTATCCTGGCATTTCTCCTTCCTTAAACTTCTGGGACTTTCCTACTGATAAACAAGGTAGGAGTTTTGAGTTTAAACATACAGGGAATGGTCTGTAGAGAGTTGCTGATTACGTTATAAAGGGTTACCATAGATTTTCTGTTTGACCGAAACCTCTGGATGCTGTTTTGATCAGTGAGGACATGCAATGCACCTCTTGGGAAGAAAACCCATGAGAATCGTATACACCTTCTTGAAGGATCAAAATACATTCAACATCATATTCCTAATGTCACCTGTGCCAAGGGTGTAACAAACTCTTGCAAAACAACAGAACATGAGCAGCCGGATGTTCCGTTTTCATCCGACTACTGATTACTCATTCCTCTTAAGAATGCCCGACCGCTGTTCGGGAGAAACGCGTTGAGGGAAACCACTCGCCGGACGTCCTAGAGAGGCCATCTGTTCCAGTGGGGACTGTAATTTATGCAAGTTACCAACTATTGTTGCGCTCCAAGTGCCCTGCTTACGGATTGCTGCCAAGTGTGATTTACACTATCCACTGACTTAAAGGCGTGTTTTATCTTTTTATCTGGTGAGTTCAAAATATGATATTGTGCACTCACCTTGTTTATAAATAAATTCACTTTAGTCAGAGCTGCGCTGTTTTTTATTCTCTTTCAGCTTTAGGTCACCTGAGTAACAAATCAATAAACTGAACAACAAAACAGTGGGTGTCTCTTATATACCCCCGTACTAAAGACAATAGATGTTCTATGGTTTACTCTGCTAAACATGTTTTTCACACCATTGTTTCCTATGGTTTTCGTAGACTCAAAGATGGTGGATACAAACTCTGAACTGGGCGCAGATCATGAAGCAAACTTACTATCTGAAATTATGAAAACTTCAGAATCTGTCAAGTTACATAAAACATAGTAACATAGTAGATGAGGTTGAAAACCCCCGAAGTCTATTGAGTTCAACCTATACAAATCTAAAATACTTACAAAAAGCTCAAGTTAAGCTTTCCTCCAACCGTAAATTGTGACCTCTTGTCACAAACAATTTTCTTGGAATAAACAGAGCTTCTGCCATCTCTGTTTATGGGCCTTGAATATATTTATATAAAGTAATCATGTCATCTCTCAAGCGCCTTTTTTCTAAAGAGAACAGACCCAGTTTGGCTAGCCTCTCCTCATAGCTTAAATTCTCCATTCCCCTTATTAGCTTTGTGGCCCTTCTCTGAACTTGTTCTAGTTCTGCAATATCTTTTTTTACAATAAGTCCCCAGAACTGCACTCCATACTCAAGGTGAGGTCTTACCAGAGATTTATATAGTGATAGAATTATGCTTTCCTCCCTTGAATCAATGCCTCTTTTAATAAATGCTAGTATCTTATTAGCCTTTGTAGCCGCTGCCCTGCATTGTGCACCCATCTTTAGCTTGTTATCTATTACTACTCCCAAATCCATTTCCTCCTCTGTTTGGCTAAGTCTTGTTCCATTTAAATAATACGTTGCCTGCTTATTTTTACTTTCAAAATGTAGAACCTTGCATTTTCCCGTATTAAATCTTATTTTCCATTTACCTGCCCATTCTTCTAATTTTTGCAGATCCTTTTGTAACGAAAGTTCATCCTGCTCTGACCTAATGACCTTACTTAACTTAGTATCATCTGCAAAAATAGAGATGTCGCTATTTAATCCTTGCTCCAAGTCATTTATAAAAATGTTAAAAAGAACAGTGCCCAGTACTGATCCCTAGGGGACTCCACTGTTTACCTTTATCCAATCTGAGTATGATCCATTCACCACTGCTCATTGCTACCTATCTTTTATCCAGATATTTATCCATGAGCTAACATTTTCAGCTATTCCCAGTCCCTTAATTTTGTGCATTAATATCTCATGTGGCACTGTATCAAATGCCTTTGCAAAATCTAAGTACATCACATCAACTGATTCCCCTTTATCTATATTTTTACTTACTTCCTCATAGAATCTAATTAGATTTGTTTGACATGATCTATTTCTCATAAAACCATGCTGATTTGAACTCATAGTTTTGTTTACACAAATGTGCTCATCAATATAATCCCTTATAGTCCCTTCAAATATCTTCCCCAGTATTGATGTTAGACTAACCAGTCTATAGCTTCCTGGATCATACCTGCTTCCTTTTTTGAAGAGTGGCACCACATCAGCTTTATGCCAATCCTGGGGTACCATGCCTGAGGATAATGAGTCTTGAAAGCTTAAGAGTAGAGGTTTGTCTATAACAGTGCTAAGTTCCCTTAACACCCTTGGGTGTATTCCTTCTAGGCCTGGAGTTTTATTTACCTTAATATTATCCAGTTTTTCCTGATATCCTCTATACATAACCCAGTTAATGGTATGGGCTGGCATGTTCTATTTTGTTCCAAAGTATCGTCCATTGGTTCCTCTCTTGTGTATAGTGAAGAAAAAAACTGGTTTAGTACCTCACCCTTCTCCCTGTCACTGTAACCATGCTACCCTCCACACATTTTAATGTACCTATATTGTCCTTCTTAGAGTTTTTGCTATTTATGTACTTAAAGAACTTTTAGGGTTAGACTTAGAATCCTTTGCAATTAATTTTTCATTTTCAATTTTGGCTAATTTGATTGCTTTTTTGCATGCTTTGTTATATTCCTTATAAATATAGTATGTTGAGTCTGTACTATTTTCTTTGAATAATTAAAATGCCCTACGTTTTTTCCTAATTTCTCTTAACACATTTTTATTTAGCCACATTGGCTTGGATTTTTTATTTTTATTTTTATAACCATATCGTATTTGTTGATATGTATATTTCTTTTTTAAGACACAATGAGTTCACGGATCATCTTAATTACTAATGGGATATTCACCTCCTGGTCAGCAGGAGGAGGCAAAGAGCACCACAGCAGAGCTGTTAAATAGCTCCTCCCCTCCCTCCCAAGCCAGTCATTCTCTTTGCCTACGTTAGTGATAGGAGATGGCAAAGTGAGGTGTTAGTTTTAGATTCTTCAATCAAGAGTTTATTATTTTTAAAGTAGTGCCAGAGTGTGCTGCTTTGTTCTAGGGTGTAGGCGTAGTTCATATCAGTCTCTACAGGAGAGCTTTGGTGGCTTTAGAGAAATGGGAACTTGTGGGACATAATTCTCACTGCGCCTCCCATATATTGATACTACCCTATATCCTATAGTCTAAGGTACAGCTTACTCAGCATTCTATTCCTCCACAGGTCGATGTGAGGGAGAGGACCTCTCAAGCCTGTGCGCTACCTTGCTATCAGGCAGAAGTTCAAGGTAAGTGCTAACTTTAATATTTTCTGGGGACACAATCACTCAGAAGAAAGTGAGCTCTACATTACTGACTATCACATAATCAAGGGCTAAGATAACAGATTGGGTTCTTTATTGTGATGGGACTCGTGAACTCTTTTTGATGGCAGCCATTGTATGCAGGCACTGGGGCTGGATAGGAGATAGTATTATTTTATGGCTCTAAGGTTTTCTCCCGGCGGTTTTAACATAGAAATATACCGACCGGGAGATGGTTCCGTTTTTTTTTGCCAGCGCCCACGATGGGCGGATCTTAATGTTGCGGGCCATTTTATCTGCGCTTGTATTGTGTCATTCTCGGACCCCATATTGAGTGACTAGATCCATCTGCGCAATCTGCCCAAATATGTAAAGTGCTTAGCACATAGGCGGACATTAGTGCTGCGCGCCATGATTATAAGACTCTGAGGGGTTCTCCCGGCAGTTTTAACATTGAAATATACCGACCAGGAGTGTGATGAGAGCAGGATGTGATGTCACTAATTGGGGCGGGGCTTAGGTCCGGTAGTCTGTGTCGCAGTTAGTTAGTGAAATCAACCTGACTAGATGTATGTTTCTGTGCTCTGTAATAAAATAGAATTGTACCATCATTGCTGTGTCCTGCATATGTCCTGCATCTCATGACATGGTGTCAGAAGTTCTGGCCTGCGCTTCTGTTCCTGATCGATTGCAGTGTCAAAGTTTACCCCACCTGAGCCTTTTGACTTCTCTCAGCCTGCAGCTTGGCCCACATGGCGTCAGCGGTTTCAGCGCTTCAGGATTGCTTCCAAACTGAACAAGGAGAGTGGTGATGTACAAGTTAATTCTCTTTTATACTCTATGGGGAAAGATGTGGAGCCAGTGTTCAATGCTTTTACTTTCCAAGAAGGGGAAGAATTTAACTTTGATATAGTTATGGATAAACTCAGTGCCCACTTTGTGCCCAAAAGAAATGTGATTCATGAGAGAGCTTGTTTTCACAAACGTAATCAGCGTGTGGGAGAATCTGTGGAGTCATTTGTGCGCAGCCTGTATGAACTAGCTGAATTCTGTGAGTTTGGTGTTGCTAAAGAAGAGCAAATCAGAGACAGAATAGTTATTGGAATTGCAGATGCTGAAGTCTCACTGAAGCTGCAGTTAGAGCCTGATTTAACATTAGATGGGGCTATTAGGATGGCCCGCCAGAGTGAACTGGTTAAAAAGCAGAGTGCTGATCTGAGGTCTGAGAGTATTGTGGATGAAGTGCAACAGTCCAGGAAAACTGCTAGTGAATGGCACAGTGTGAGCGGTAGATCTAAAATAATGGAAAGGCCTAGAAGTGGATGGGCGCAATATGCCCGATGCACACGGTGCTACCGTGCCCATGATCAGAGTGTTATATGCCCGGCCAGAGATAAAAGATGCAGAAAATGTAACAGAATGGGCCATTTTGAAGTTTTGTGTAAAACTGAATACATTAAGGAGATGCAGGTGGACAGTGACCAGGAGGGTCAGGAAGTGTCTTTTGTGGGGTCCGTTGTGGAACGGCAAAGCTCAGAGGAAGATTGGAAAGTTACTTTTACTGTAATGGGAGCCAAAGTTGATTTTAAGATTGACACAGGAGCAGATATCACTGTAATGTCTTTTGCTGAATTTATGAAACTGCCTTGACAGCCCCAGCTGGCGAAGGTTACTACAAATGTCCATAGTCCTGGTGGCCGCATTGATTGTGTGGGGACATTTCTTGCCAGCTGTGAGTACAAGCAAAGAAAGTTCACCATGTGGGTGCATGTGATTCAAGGTCAGTGTGTTAACAATTTATTGAGCAGAAAAGCAGCCTGTGATTTGGGCCTTGTGGCCAGAGTGAATGAGATTTCCGAAGATATGTTTGGCGAGTTGGGCCTATTGAATTGCAAACCAGTCCATATAGCACTTAAAAATTACGCAGTCCCATAGAGTATTTCTACTCCCCGTATCTTCTGTATCAGAGGACAGTTCATGAAAAGTTACATCAAGCGGAAGAGTGGTGAGACTTCCGGCCCGATAGAGGGACTGACTTTAGCTAGAACAGTGACCGGAAGTATGGGCAGAATAATCCCATGGTCACTGTGGACTAGGGTAGTTTACCCCGATGTCCAAGTCAGGATGTAATTTATGAGTTTATAAATTGTTGTTTATATATTGTTCGAAAAAAAATGTTGTTGTATACTCTGTTCGTATACATTATTATTTGTTATATTCAAATGTATGCTTCGCCTTTGAAAAAGGGGAAGATGTGATGAGAGCAGGATGTGATGTCACTAGTTGGGGGCGGGGCTTAGGTCTGGTAGTCTGTGTCGCAGTTAGTTAGTGAAATCAACCTGACTAGATGTATGTTTATGTGCTCTGTAATAAAATAGAGTTGTACCATCATTGCTGTGTCCTGCATATGTCCTGCATCTCATGACAAGGAGATGGTTCAGTTTTTGGCCATGCCCACGATGGGCGGATCTTAATGCAGCGCGCCACTTTCTCTGTGCTTGTACTGTATCACTCACGCACCCCATCTTGATTGATTGAATCCATCTGCTCATTCTGTCCTGATAGGAAGAGTGTTTAGCGTATAGTCAAGTTTTTATTGGAACCGGAGGAACGGACAGATAATAACTAGCACTGGTGCAGAGTGGCAGGTGTAGAGGTTCTAGTTAAAACCTTACATTGTACACATATATTTGCAATTATCTTCCATCGGTCTCCCCTTTGCGGCGACTGGAATAAAACAGCAATACTTCTAATACATTCTGCGATTTCATTGTTTTTATGTTATATTGTGTTTCTAGCACACAAAAACATATTAGAAGGGCAGATGGGCAACTCAGTAAGGTTTTGCTGTGGTGTGGTTAATTTCTGCATTACTTGTGTACCATTTTAGTTTGTTCTGCACACAAAAAAGTAAAAGTTACAGTTTAGAATTTAAAGAGACAATAACGTTTTTTATCTGGTAATTTTTATTAAAAGAATTTCAGCTGTTTCTTGTTTATTTCATCCTTTGTGACTTAGGATGTAACAACAACACACAAAAGATGAGGAGTTACTTTAAAAAAAAAGTTAAAAAATTACAGAGTCAGTAACGTTTTTTACGTGTCAATTTTTTTTAAAAAAAAATTTGACTCTTTTCTGAACCTACTCCTTCTAAGGCGTTTGCTGTTTAGGAGTCTGTTGACAATGGTCAATCTATGCCACAATTTCCTCCTATAGTGTCCCACAAAATGTTATGGCCCTCATGCAGTGCCCTGCGTTTCCTTTCACACTTTACCCGGAGTTTCTCTGCATTTCATGCATTATATGTTTTTCCTACGTGGAAGAAAACATTACTAAAGGAATTATTTTCAATCATTTAAAGGGTGATTGACTCAGGAGTTGCTATTCTGAATGGTTCTCCTGTTACCTGAAAGAGGAAGATACTTCGGGATTACCTGAGAGAGAATTCTCAGACTCAAATTAATAATATCTTTATTTGATAATGAGGTTGGTTTTCTTTCATTTTTTTTTTAGCTTAATCACCTCCATTTGTTGCTTTAGGAGGTTTTAGCTACCCTGGGCGACTCCGATACTTCTGGTGTAATCTATCCTAGTGCGCCCAGTAAGTTATAAGGAATGGAAGAGACCGCATTCCCTATATTTAAAAAGATGTTTCCCATAGCCGACTCAGTTATGGAGGCTGGACAAACATTCCCTAGGGTAGAAGGAGTAGTTTCCAGAGAAGAGAACTACTATACCCTTAGAGGATAAATGGATTTTTTTAAAGGTCCTACGGATAAAATTAGAAAATGGATGTACACCAGGGCTCATAATGGCATCCAGCTGTGTACTTTGCTACCGTCACTAGTGCGATGGCATCTTGGTTTAATGCGTTGTCTGGTACTATTAAGTCAGAAACTCCCCTGAATAAAATCCAGGATAGGATAAAAGCTTTTAAATTGGCTAATTCCTTTATTTCAAATTCTTCCCTTCAAGTTATCAACCTTGGAGCATTGGTTTCAGGTTTCTGTGCTCCAGCTCACAGAGCCTTAGGGTTAGAGCTTTGCTCTATGATGAATGCTCTAAACTAAGTTTTTAGCAATTCCTTACAAGGGGAAGACCTCGTTGGGATCTAACTTGACGGAAATAATGTCCTTATTTCAAAGTATCCATTTAGCCTGCTATTGACTCTAAGACAGCATGAAGGACATGCCCCCGATACGAGATCGGATCTTGCAGGGGGCAGACTTTCCGTATTCACTCAGGCTTGGGTTCGAGATGTTCAGGATCCCTGGGCAATAGAAAATAGTGTCCCAGGGATACAAATTAAAGTTTAAAAGTTTTTCCTCCCAGAGGCAGGTTTCTTTTTTCAGGATTATCTGCAGATTAGTCAAGAGGAGAGGCGTTCTTACTCTGCGTAGGAGACCTCTCAGACCTGGGAGTGATTGTTCCGGTTTCCATACAGGTACGGGGTCATTGTTTTTTTATTCCAATTGGTTTGTGGTTCCCGATAGCCGTCCGTCAAGATGGAAACTATTCGTTCCCTTCTTCCCTTGATCCAAGAGGGTCAATTTATGACAACAGTGGTTTTAAAGGACACGTACCTTCATGTGCCATTCTCAAGAATCTTCTCAGGTTCTAAGGTTTTCCTTCTGGACAAACGCTTCCAGTTTGTGACTCTTCCTTCAGTCTTGCCACAGTTCTCAGTTTTCACAAAGGCTCTGGGATCGCTGTTGGTGGTGCTTCGGTTACGGGGTTTTGCAGTGGCGCCCTATCTGGACAACATCCTACTCCAGGCGCCATCCTTCAGCAAGTAAGATTTCATATGGATATGGTGCTATCCTTCCCGCGATCTCACGGGTGGAAGGTAAATTTGGAAAAGAGTTCCTTAGTTCCAAGCACAAGGATAATTTTCTTGGGAATCATAATAGATTAAATGTCAATGAAGATTTTTCTTACAAAATGTCAGGAAATCTGAGATTATCAATACTTGTCTAGTCATTCAGTCCACTCCTCGGCCTTCAGTGACTCGGTACATGGAGGTAATCAAGCTGATGGTGGAGGCAATGGACACCATCCCGTTTGCTCGGTTCCATCTCAGACCTCTGCAGTTAAGCATGTTCAGGCAATGGATCGGATATTATACAGATTTGTCTCCTCGAATACTTCTGGAGCAGGAGACAAGGGATTCTCTTCAATGGTGGTTGTCTCTAGATCATCTCTCCCAGGGAACCTGCTTTTGTGGACCATCTTGGGTGATTGTGACAACAGACGCCAGCCTTCTAGGGTGGGGAGCAGTCTGGGGCCCCCTAAGGGCTCAGAGGTTTTGGACTCAGCCAGAGTCTGTTCTTCCTATAATCATTCTGGAGCTGAGAGCGATCTACAATGTTCTTCTGACCTGGCCCCAGTTAACCTCGGTCCAGTTTATCAGGTTCTAGTCGAACAAAATTACGTCAGTTGTTTACATCACTCAGGGAGGAACAAGGAGTTCCTTAGCGATGACAGAGGTATCCAAATAACTCTCTGGGCAGAGGCCCATTCTTGCTTCCTGTCGGCAATCCACATCCCAGGGGTGGACAGCTGGGAGGCGGATTTCCTAAGCAGGCAGACCTTCATCTGGGGGAGTGGGAACTCTATCCGGAAGTGTTCTCCAGCTTTTTCCTCCATTTTGCTTTTCTTCCTCGGGACATTGCTCGAATCAAGCTGGAGGGGGCATCGGTGATCCTCGTGCCTCCGGCTTAGCCTCGCAGGATTTGGTATGCAGATCTGGTGGACATGTCATCTCTGCCACTTTAGAGACTTCCGTTGAGGAAGGACCTTCTCATTCAAGGGTCCCTCCTTCCCCCAAATCTGGTTTATCTGAAACTGACTACTTGGAGATTGAATGCTTAATATTATCCAAGCGGGGTTTTCCTGACTCGGTCATTGAGACCTTGATTCAAGCTCGTAAGCCTGTCACTAGAAAAATGTATCATAAGATATTACGTAAATATCTCTATTGGTGTGAATTCATGGGCTACTTATAGAAGTAGAGTTAGGATTCCTGGAATTTTGTCTTTTCTCCAAGGTTGCCTTATTTGATACCAGCAACCCGAAGGAGCCATTAAGTTTCTAGCCGCCGCCAACAGCACCTGAAATGCAAACAACAATTAGAACTGTGGGATGGGAAAATCTTCGACAGCCAGCAGATGAAGAAGAGGCCTGTAAAATGGCTGCCTGACCTTAAATACGGTTAGTAAAAACCTCCCACTACATTGTAACAATGTAACATTCACACAGAACACTTTGCTTAGAATGCCTGCAGGGGTCAGGCCCTTAAAGGGACACTCAGGTTAAATTACATTTTCATGATTCAGATAAAGCATGCAATTTTAAACAACTTTCCAATTTACTTCCATTAAAAAAAATGTGCACAGTCTTTTATATTTACACTTTTTGAGTCACCAGATCCTACTGAGCATGTGCAAGAATTCACAGACTATACGTATATGCATTTGTGATTGGCTGATTGTTATCACATGGTACAAGGGGAGTGGAAATATATATAACTTTGAAATTTTATAAAAAAAAATCTACTACTCATTTGAAGTTCAGACTAAGTGCTATTGCATTCTCTTGTTATCTTGCATTTGTTGATTATGCAAATATAATGTGTTGACTGGTCCTTTAATTTTGTTTAATTTTGTTTCTCACTGACAAGCAGCATTACACTGCCAGAATTGTCCTTTAATCCACAGATACAGGCACTTAGAATTATTATTACTACCAATTCTCATGTGCTGCTCCTGTTGTCTTGAACTCTTTACCCTCCTCCATCACATGGTCTCAGCAAAGCTTCAGCACAACTTGATACCCCTCTTTTTATTAAATTTAATTTAATTTGTTTGTATTAACAGACAAAATAAATCTTGAATGGTCTTGTTACACTGCTGTAACTACACACAGCAAGCTCCCCCAAACCTTATTTCACTCCTCTCTTAAAGGGACAGTCTACAATAGAATCTTTATTGTTGTTAAAGTTAGTTAATCCCTTTATTATCCATTCGCCAGTTTTTCATAACCAACACTGTTATATTAATACACTTTTTACTTTGTATCTAAGCATCTTCTGACAGCCCCCTGATCACCTGACTATTTATTTATTATCTATTGACTTGCATTTAGTGTTGTGCTAAATCTTAAATGACTCTGGCGTGAACACAATGTTATCTATATGGCCCACATGAACTAGCAGTCTCCTGTTGTGAAAAGCAAATAAAAAAGCATGTGATTAAGAGACTGTAGTGTCTTGAAACAGGCAGAAATTTAGAGGTTTAAACAATATAAAGTATATTAATCTAGCAATGTTGGTTGTGCAAAGCTGGAGAATGGGTAGTAAAGGAATTATCTATCTGTTTAAACAATCACAATTTTAGTGTAGACTGTCCCTTTAACATATAGATTGTAAGCTCTTTGGAGTAGGGCCCTCCTCTTTTATTAATTTGCTGCATTTTTGTCTGTTATATAAATAAATTAGCATCATAATATACCCATACGTAATCTGGTTACGTTTTAAAATTACATAAAAATGACAATAATAAAAGTAATACCAAGGCATTCCGTAAAAAAAACAGGGGTGGACTGGGCCAGGGATCAGGGTGGCAATTGCCCCAGGCCCCTCTTGGTGATAGAATTAGAACCAGTACAGAAGGTACAGTGCCCAGCAGGGTTGTTGTTTTTTTCCGCTAATCCATTTAAATGTGTTTCTGTTTGACCTTCTAAAACATTTGAGATATTTATGGGTGTGTACGATTGGTTTGTAGCTATAGATAATTTCAGACCATGTTGTCTATCCATCTCAGCGCCAAGTTACTATGCATCTTTGCTTTGGGCTGCTGCTTGTACTCCTAAGAAATCCTGGCTACCATAGCTGTAGGCTGCCCTACATGCATGTCATGGAAGGGGCCACATGATAACCAAGGATCCGCTATCATTTTTTAATTTTGTGATATCAAATATAGCATTTAAAAGAGGTTGGTTGTTAAACCTACGCTACTGGGTATTACTTGCCCCCCTTTGGCCAAAAGTTGCCAGTGCTCGCCTGTTTGAAAGTAACTGAAGGAATCTAAGTAAGCTTTGTTTCTGTACAGTATGAGAAAAATTCCAGCCTTGCTATTAAAATACTGGAGAGATTTCTCAAGTCGTTATATTAAAAAAAAAAAAAACTTTATTAAAAAATATAGGCAATTCTACTATAATTATTATTAACTATGTTTAGGATTCACCCTCTTACTAGTACTTGTTGCTTCTGCACATGTGCAGAATCAACTTTATCATGGCCGACTCAACCATGGAACCAAGTGCGTCCAATGGACCCAGGCAGCATTTGACAAGGGGCAGCATTTCAGTGACTGAGTCAGTGCTAGGCTTAGTAAGGTCAGCAGCCAGGCTAGTTATTTGAAATGCTAATCAGTAATGTTACTGCTACCCAGTGAGAGGGGCGTCATTTCATTCTTGGACCCAGGCAGCACAATATCTTGAGCCGGCCCTGAACATTATACTTATATTTGTTGGCAATATATTCAGTATGTACACAGAACCCAAGTTTGTTGGATAATTTAGCATTTTTTTGAAGCTGTACTCTTGGAAGAGAACAGCTAGGATATGGAGCACCTGTGATAGCTTACAATGCAGATACCAGACTCTTTAACAATTACAGTTTACTGTAAAAAAGAAAATGTGAGCTGCTATTATTCCTCATTCTGTTTGAAGTTTTCTTCTGTTAATAAGATCCTTAAAGGGACAGTCTAGTATAAATTAAACTTTCATTATTCAGATAGGACTTTTAATTTTAATCAACTTTCCAATTTACTTTTATCATAAAATTTGCTTTTTTCTCTTGGTATTCTTAGTTTAAACTAAACATAGGTAGGCTCATATGCTAATTTCTAAGCCTTTGAGGGCTGCCTCTTATCACATGCTTTTTAAATCTCTTTTCAACACAAAGAGACAGAAAGTACACGTGAGCTATTTAGATAACACTGTGTTCAGGCACAGAGGGTGTGATGAGAGCAGGATGTGATGTCACTAGTTTGGGGGCGGGGCTTAGGTCCAGTGTCTGTGTCGCAGTTAGTTTAGTACAATCAACCTGACTAGATGTGTATTGCTATGCTCTGCAATAAAATAGAGTTGTACCATCATTGCTGTGTCCTGCATATGTCCTGCATCTCATGACATGGTGTCAGAAGTTCTGGACTGCGCTTCTGTTCCTGATCGATTGCAATGTCAAAGTTTACCCCACCTGAGCCTTTTGACTTCTCTCAGCCTGCAGCTTGGCCCACATGTCGTCAGCGGTTTCAGCGCTTCAGGATTGCTTCCAAACTGAACAAGGAGAGTGGTGATGTACAAGTTAATTCTCTTTTATACACTATGGGGAAAGATGTGGAGCCAGTGTTCAATGCTTTTACTTTCCAAGAAGGGGAAGAATTTAACTTTGATATAGTTATGGATAAACTCAGTGCCCACTTTGTGCCCAAAAGAAATGTGATTCATGAGAGAGCTTGTTTTCACAAACGTAATCAGCGTGTGGGAGAATCTGTGGAGTCATTTGTGCACAGCCTGTATGAACTAGCTGAATTCTGTGAGTTTGGTGTTGCTAAAGAAGAGCAAATCAGAGACAGAATAGGTATTGGAATTGCAGATGCTGAAGTCTCACTAAAGCTGCAGTTAGAGCCTGATTTAACGTTAGATGGGGCTATTAGGATGGCCCGCCAGAGTGAACTGGTGAAAAAGCAAAGTGCTGATCTGAGGTCTGAGAGTATTGTGGATGAAGTGCAACAGTCTAGGAAAACTGCTAGTGAAAGGCACAGTGTGAGCGGTAAATATAAAGTACTGAAAAGGCCTAGAAGTGGATGGGCGCAACATGCCCGATGCACACGGTGCTACCGGGCCCATGATCAGAGTGTTATATGCTCGGCCAGAGATAAAAGATGCAGAAAATGTAACAGAATGGGCCATTTTGAAGTGGTGTGTAAAACTGAATACATTAAGGAGATGAAGGTGGACGGTGACCAGGAGGGTCAGGAAGTGTTTTTTGTGGGGTCCGTTGTGGAATGGTCAAGCTCAGAGGAAGATTGGAAAGTTACTTTTACTGTAATGGGAGACAAAGTTGATTTTAAGATTGACACTGGAGCAGATATAACTGTAATGTCTTTGCTGAATTTATGAAATTGCCTCGACAGTTCCAGCTGGTGAAGGTTACTACAAATGTCCATAGTCATGGTGGCCGCATTGATTGTGTGGGGAAATTTCTTGCCAGCTGTGAGTACAAGCAAAGTAAGTTCACCATGTGGGTGCATGTGATTCGAGGTCAGTGTGTTAACAATTTATTGAGCAGAAAAGCAGCCTGCGACTTGGGCCTCGTGGCCAGAGTGAAATATTTCCGAAGATATGTTTGGCGAATTGGGCCTACTGAATTGCAAACCAGTCCGTATAGCACTTAAAAGTGACGCAGTCCAAAACAGTATTTCTACTCCTCGTAGAATTCCGTTCCCGCTCATGCCTCAAGTGGAGAAAGAGCTTATGCGCATGAAGTCTATGAGGGTTATTGAAGAGGTTGTTGAAGCGACTGATTGGTGTTCCCCCATTGTTCCAGTTGCAAAGAAAAATGGAAAGGTGCGCATCTGTGTGGACCTGAAAAGGTTGAATGAGGCGGTGAAGAGAGAGATTTGTGCTGCCGACATTAGAAGATATAGCTCCGAAGTTGACTGGGGCGAAGTTCTTTTCCACATTAGACGCTTCTAGCGGCTTTTGGCAGATCCCCCTGGATCCAAAGTGCCGCAAACTGACTACCTTTATCACACCAGTAGGTCCGTTCTGCTTCTGCAGACTCCCCTTCGGGATATCCTCCGCTCCTGAAATCTTTCAAAGGGAAATGAGTACTCTCCTGAGTGACCACGTGGGCACAGCGGTCGTCATGGACGACATTCTAGTGTATGGGTCTACAGTGGAGGAGCATGATCAGCGTTTGAGTTGTGTGCTACAGGCTATCAAAGAGTCTGGGCTGAAGCTGAAAAAAGAAAAATGTCATTTTAGGAAAACTGAATTATGCTACTTTCGGCATATCATCAACGCGGATGGCATCAAGTCAGACCCCGAGAAAATTCGTGCTATTGAACAGATGAAAAGCCCCTCTGATGTACATGAGCTGAGACAGATATTGGGCCTTGTAAATTACGTGGGCAAGTTTCTTCCAGATTTATCAACAGTTTTACACCCTATCAAAGAGTTGCTTAAGAAAGACGTTGCCTGGGTCTGGGGACCTTCACAAGAAAAAGCTTTCCTGCATGCCAAGTCCCTGCTGGGGTCTGCCCCAGTGCTGGGGTTCTACGAACCTTAAAAAAAGACTGTGGTTAGTGCCGATGCAAGCAGTTATGGGTTGGGGGCTGCACTCCTGCAGCTGAACGGAAATAAACTACAGCCCATCGCCTACTGTTCCCGCACACTGACGGCTGCGGAGTCAAAATACGCTCAAATTGAGAAAAAGTGCCTGGCTGCAGTTTGGGCCTGTGAGCACTTCCAGCGCTATCTAGTGGGTTTGGAGAAATTTAGTCTGGAAACTGACCACAAAACCGCTAGTCCCTCTAATCAACTCTTATGACATTGACAAAAAACCCTTGAGATGCCAGAGACTTTTTATGAGACTGCTCAGGTTCAATGTTCAGGCAGTGCATGTGCCGGGGAAACAACTGGTTGTGGCGGATACACTATCCAGGCTCCCGCTGGCTGCTGCTGAAGAATCCTCCACGGAATCTGATGTGAAAGTGTATGTTGATTCAGTTCTGGCCTCTAAGTCCATTTCTTCAAGGAAACTAGAAGAGATAAAGAGACATATTTGGACACAGATCTGCAAGAAGTTATAAGGTACATAAAAGAAGGCTGGCCCGAGAGCCGGGCAGCCTGGATGTCTTTAAATGCTTACCAGCCAGAGAGGTCGCAGCTCACGGAGCTGGAGGGGTTGGTGCTGTTCCAAGACCGCATTGTAATTCCTGTCAGCATGAGGAAGGAGATGTTAAACAGGATACACGATGGCCACTTAGGCATTACAAAGTGCAGAGAAAGTGCAGTTACAGCTGTGTGGTGGCCTGGGATCAGCTCCGACATTGCAAATCACGTGTCTAAATGTGCCTTTTGCCGGGAACTGCCTGCGGGGCCGTGGCAGAAAATAGCTGCTGATTTGTGTGAACTGCACGGGAAAAAGTTCCTTGTTGGGATCGACTACTATTCCAGGTATTTGGAGATTGCACCCCTGAATGATATCACAAGTCAGGCCGTTATCATTCGCCTGAAGAGCTTGTTCACCCGCTGGGGCATTCCAATGGAGCTAGTGAGTGATAATGGTATGCAGTTCGCTTCTACAGAGTTCAGTGCTTTCAGCAGGGAGTATGATTTTGTACATTCCACGTCAAGTCCACATTATCCGCAGGCCAACGGAATGGCTGAAAGGGAAGTTCAAACAACAAAATCCATTCTAAAGCAATCTGAGCCGTACCTAGCCCTCTTGTCATACAGGGCGACGCCCATTCAAGCCACCGGGTTTAGCCCGGCACAGCTGATGCTAGGACGCCAGATTCGCACCACTTTACCCTCAGTGGGTGTCTTCAAGCCGCCTGGCCCTGTTCCTCGGGACGAAGTCCTTAGGAGGGATGAAGAGGTCAACAAAGGGTTATCGTTTCTTCTACGACAGGAGACATTCTGTCAGGCCCTTACAGGAACTGAAAGCGGGCCAAAGTGTCAGAATTAAACTGGACGATGAGAAGAAATGGAAGACGCCTGCTACGGTAGTTGGCCGCTCTCCAGAACCAAGGTCTTATACAGTCCTTACTGAGGGAGGGACGGTTACACGCCGTAACTGAAGACATCTTCAGCCTGTACCTGAGAGTCTGGAACTGGATGCCTCAGTACCACCGCCGGTGGGATCCCCTGTTCTAAGAGAGGTGCCTTCCCCTCAGCAAGATCACAGCGGGGATATGTATTTGCCTCCAGCAGACTCTAATTCACCACCTTCTGTATCAGAGGACAGTTCATGCAAAGTTACATCAAGCGGAAGAGTGGTGAAACTTCCGGCCCGATATAGGGACTGACTTTAGCTAGAACAGTGACCGGAAGTATGGGCAGAATAATCCCATGGTCACTGTGGACTAGGGTAGTCTACTCCGATGTCCAAGTCAGGATGTAATTTATTTGTTTATGTTTTCTAACCTATTTGTTCATATAATGTTCTAAAAAAAAATTTTGTTGTATACTCTGTTTGTATACCTTGTTATTTGTTATATTCAAATGTATGCTTCGCCTTTGAAAAAGGGGAAGATGTGATGAGAGCAGGATGTGATGTCACTAGTTTGGGGGCGAGGCTTAGGTCCAGTGTCTGTGTCGCAGTTAGTTTAGTACAATCAACCTGACTAGATGTGTATTGCTATGCTCTGCAATAAAATAGAGTTGTACCATCATTGCTGTGTCCTGCATATGTCCTGCATCTCATGACAGAGGGTTATTTAAGATTTAGCACAAAACAATGCCAAATGCAAGACAATAGAAAAAAAAAAACAGTCAGTCATGTGATCAGGGGGCTGGAAGAAGGTTCTTAGATACAAGGTAATCACAGAGGTAAAAAGTATATTAATATAACTGTGTTGGTTATGCAAAACTGGGGAATGGGTAATAAAGGGATTATCTATCTTTTAAAACAATAACAATTCTATGGTAGACTGTCCCTTTAAGGGAAATCTTTTTATTTCTTTTATTTCAAATAAAACACTACATTACAGTATACCTCTTGCTACTTCTGTACTATAACAAGGCCCTGATTCGGTACTGTAAAACGGCCCTGATATTTAAGACTCTCACTGCTTCTGTACTGTAAATGGTCCTGATATTTATGAATCGCACTATTTCTGTAACAGGGCCCTGATAGTTACACTTCTCATACACAATTTTCTGTCAAAAAATGACTCATACATGTTATTGAGGTATGGAGGTTACAATAAAAAAACAATACCATACCACTTAATTTGATTTTTGTTTTTGGCAAATTTCAAAGTTAATCCAATTTTCCTCCCCCTGTATCATGTGACAACCATCAGCCAATCGCAAAATACATATTGGTAGATACTGTTCACTTTTGCACATGCTCATTAGGAACTGAAGCCTCAGAAAGTGTGCATAAAAAAATAATGTGCACAATTTGATAATGGAAATCCATTGTAAAGTTGTTGTTTTTGTTGTTTTTTTATGACAAGCTTTATCTGAATGGTGACATTTAATTTTGTCTTTAGTGGCCCTTTAACCTTTTTTTTTCACATGGAAATATTTTTAAAGCAGCAGTTAACTATTTTGTTTTCAGACAAAATCTTTAATATTGTTCTTAAAATTAATCTTATTTGTTTGCAAAGATTTCAAGATTTAGTGATATTCACTTGCTTACAACACAGCAACACAGATTAAGCAAGGCACTTTCTCAAGCACAAATTGTTTGTTGTTTTGGGTTGAAATCCTGAACTGTTCTAACTTGTGCTTTTTGTCTTTTTTCCTCAAAGTCAGATCAAGAATATCCAACTAGTTTGGTTAGCACCATATCTAAGAAAGAATTTCTCATTCTTAAGTACGTATTTGCTTTCATTAAATTCTGCAATACATGTAAATTCTCTTAATCTCCTTTGATCTTAGCTTTCCTTACAAGTCCTTGTGTCCTTCATGATTCTGCTTGTTTTAAGGATAAAGACAATAAATAAACATGTTCTAAAATATAAAAAAAATGTAATGTTTTTTTTATTATTTATATGTTTGACTTTAATGCTTCCAGAACATAATAATAATAATTATTCATATAATAACTCCATATAAATCAAGTCTCTCTTTTTATTTAATTAATTATGACTACCCAACAAGTGGCGCACTATTTATCGCTGCTGCTCACGCATTAACTTTGTTAGAATTAAGCTTTTTGCTCGCGTTGGGTAGTGTGCGCATTAAAAGTTGAAAGTAAAAAGGTTTCGCACAAGCGTTAACCCGACATGCTTATAGCCAAACTTTGAATATCGCAACCACGTTAACGTTTTCTCCCATAGACTTCAATAGAGCGTGAAAAGTGGGGAAAAACCTAACACCCTTACTCGCACAAACCCGATCGCATTTAACCGAGTGCGCTAACCAGACATGAAATATTAATATTTAATATTCCAATGTTCTTCATATAGAAGAATATTTTTTATTTATTCATAAATACATATTTCACAGAGGTAGTAAAAAGTATATTACTATAACTGTGAGACACGGCATGAGAACCTAGTGCAGTGAAGGGGGTAAGTCACGCAGCGATGGGCAGCAGATTTTAAATATATATGTATATGCTAAGCCAAGTCGGGATTTATTATGACATGCTCGTTTTAACCAGAATCTTGTAAGTGCATATATATGCACATGTTACATTATAAATTGTTTTATACTGCCTTGAATATGGGTTGCGCTTGTGTTTTGCTTCCATAGAAAAATACAAAAAAAACCCCAACAGTAAATCCCACCACCCACACATCCAACCATCCATTTAGCTCTTTTTCCGCACAAAAGTCCTAATCTAAAAATAAAACCCTTAAAAATCCTAACACTAACCCCCGAAGATCCACTTACAGTTTTTGAAGACCCGGCATCCATCCTCAAGAAGCGGCAGAAGTCCTCACCGAAGCCGGCAGAAGTCTTCATCCAAGCGGCCGAAGTCTTCATCCAAGCTCGCATAAGTCTTCATCCAGACTGCATCTTCTATCTTCATCCATCTGGCGCAGAGCGGCTCCATCTTCAAGACATCCGGTGCAGAGCATCCTCTTTAATCAAAGTCTTCGTGCAGAATGAAGGTTCCTTTAAGTGATGTCATCCAAGAAGGCGTCCCTTGAATTCCGATTGGCTGATAGAATCAGCCAATCGGAATTAAAGGTGAAAAAATCCTATTGGCTGATCAGCCAATAGGATTGAGCTTGCATTCTATTGACTGATTGGAACAGCCAATAGAATGTGAGCTCAATCCTATTGGCTGATTGCAAACTTACCTGTGAAATAAAATAGTTTTAAATATTAATAATTTAAGTAATGATAATAGGTTTTATTTAGATTTATTTTATTATATTTAAGTTAGGGGGTGTTAGGGTTAGGGTTAGACTTAGGTTTAGGGGTTAATACATTTAGTATAGTGGCGGTGACGTTGGGGGTGGGAGATTAGGGGTTAATAAATGTAGGTAGGTGGCGGTGATGTTAGGGGCGGCAGATTAGGTGTTAATAATATTTAACTAGTGTTTGTGATGCGGGAGTGCGGCGGTTTAGGGGTTAATATGTTTATTATAGTGTCAACGATGTACCGAGCGGTAGATTAGGGGTTAAAAAATGTATTTTAATGTTTGCGATGCGGGAGGGCCTCGGTTTAGGGGTTAATAGGTAGTCTATGGGTGATAGTGTACTTTTTAGCACTTTAGTTATGAGTTTTATTTTACAGCTTTGTAGCGTAAAACTCATAACTACTAATACGATCTTGGCAGTATAGGGTGTACCGTTCACTTTTTGGCCTCCCAGGCAGACTCGTAATACCGGCGCTGTGGAAGTCCCATTGAAAAAGGACTTTGTTGAAAGCTGCGGTAATTACGTTGCGTTACGGCCAAAAAAGTGTGCGGTGCCCCTAAACCTGCAAAACTCGTAATACCAACAGTAGTGAAAAAGCAACGTTATGAGCCTTAACGCTGCTTTTTCACCCATACCGCAAAACTCTTAATCTAGCCGAGTATTAAACACATTATATGGAGTCCTCATCAGTATTGAATTAATTATCCATTCAGTTTAAAAGGTGTGTAATACATACTACACACAAGTGCTGTATATCAATAGAACATAAATGGGAATTACTGTTAATTTAAAAAAGGGTTATTTGAAAATAAAACTATATTCAAACACATTATATGAAGTCCTCATCAGTACTGAATTAATTACCAACTCTATTGTTTAAGGTTTGTAATATATACTATACACAATTGCTGTATATCAAAAGAATTGAAATGGGCAAAATGGTTACTTGAAAAAAGGGTTAATTGAAAAAAATAAAATAAATATATATATATATATATATTCAAACATATTAGGGAGTCCTCATCAATAACACTAGAACTTTGGAAACCTTATCCAAGTTCCTCTTGTAATTAAAACAAACACCCCCTTCACTTGTGCACTCTGAAACTCTTGCTCTGTGTGCAACAAGCTCACTTCTATCCATGACCTCTTCATCTCCCACTCCCTCAACCTTCTGGCTCTCACAGAAACCTGACTCTCTCCCTCAGACACAGCTTCCCCTTCTGCACTGTCACATGGGGGTCTACACTTCAGCCACATCCGAGACCTGAAAACAGGCAAGGAGGTGGTGTAGGTATTTTACATTACTCTTGTTGCACCTTTCAACAAATACAACCCATCTTTTCCTTCAGATTTTCTTGCTTTGAAACCCACATAATTTGCTTATTCTCTCCTCTCTCTCTCTATGTGTTTCAATTATATATCGACCCCTGGCTCCTCGATACAATTTCTTGATCAGTTGCATCCTGGCTATCTTATTTCCTCTCCTCAGACATCCCTGCCCTCATTCTTGGGGATTCCAACCTCCCTGTCGAAAATCCAGCTGCTCCTAGTGCAAAAAACGTCTCCAGCTCACTTTCTCTAATGGTCTGTCACTATGGTCTGACTCTCCTGCTCACAAAGATGGACGCTCCCTTTATCTGATTTTCAGCTATCGATGCACTCTCTCAAACTTCACAAAATGCATCTCCTCCTTGTAATATCATTGCACTTTCTACTGCCCTCCCTCCTTCCAACCCTCACACCAAATTCCAAAGGAGCATTAGGTCATTTGATCGTCAACATATTTCAAACTCTCACAAACCTCTTCTCTCTTCCATCTCCTCCTTTTCCTGTACTGACCAATATATCTGTCACTATATTTACACTCTTTCAGCTGTCCTTGACAATTTGGCACCTACCATAGCCAAAAAGGCAAGCTCTCATCCTTAGCCCTGGCTTACTCCTCTGACACGCTACCTACATAGACGTTTCACCACTGCTGAGCGACATTGGAGAAAACCAATTGTTCAGCTGATTTCCTTCATTTCAAGTTCATCTTAAACTCCTACTATTCTGCCCTTAACCTCTCCAAGCAGGGCTACTTCTCCACTCTTATCTCTACTCTTTCTTCAAACCCAAAACGTCTGTTCTCCACTTTTAACACCCTTCTCCGCCCACCGCCCCTCCTATTTCCACTTCTCTCTCAGCTCAAGATTTTGCCAACCACTTAACTAGCAAAATATATTCTATCAGAAACTAAATCATATCTCAACACACCAATGTCCAAAACCTGCAAAGACACAGACTCAGCTTTTTTGCTCCCGCTACTGAGGAAGAAGTTTCTGCCTTTATAGCTTCCTCTCACCTCACTACCTGTCCCCTTGAGCCCATACCCTCAAAATTACTGCCCTCCCTCTCTCCTACTCTTATTCTTATCTTGACACACATGTTTAATCTCTCCCTCAGCACTGGTATATTTCCCTCATCCCTTAAACATGTGCTAATTACACCTATCCTCAAAAAAATCTTCTATTGATCCATCATCCCCATCCAACTACCGCCCTTTTTCCATACTCCCCCTCGCCACAAAACGTCTGGGCTCGTATATACACATTTATCACAATTCCTCACATTAAACTCACTCCTTGATCCATTGCAATCTGGATCTCGCCCACAACAATCCACAGAAACTGCAATCATTAAGGTTACTAATGACCTAATTGCAGCAAAATCAAAAGGCCACTTTTCTTTGTTAATCCTTCTTGATCTGTCTGCAGCCTTTGACACTGTTGACCCCACTCTCTTGCTCCAAACCCTCCAATCTTTCGGCATCTGTGACACAGCTCTCTTGTGGCTCTCCTCTTACATGTCTAGACAGACCTATTTATCAAGCCGTCAAATGCAAATACGCTGGAATTCCGCAGCGTAATTGTGGCGAGCCTGATTCCCCTTAGTTATCAAACCCTACAGACTGGCAAAAGTAGAAATCTGTGATGTAACATACGATCCGCCGGTCTCAGTCCGACACAGATCGATGCTTACGTCACTACAGATGTTCCGAATGCAAATTCGGCACTATCTGACTACTTTTGCTAGTTATAAAATTTCTACCAGGTACACTCGCCACTATTCCGGCCCATCGTACCTGGTATTCAATAGGAATCAATGGGAGTCTGAAAGCTGCCAGATATCCCATTGATTCCTATGTTAGAATAAAAGTTATGTTTACACCTAACACCCTAACATGTACCCCGAGTCTAAACACTCCTAGTCTGCTGCCCCGCCACCGCCGCCACCTACATTATACTCATTTTTCCCCCTATTCTTCCATCCCGACACCGCCGCCACCTAAATAAAAGTTATTAAACCCTATCACGCTCCCGGAGCCCACCGCAACTAACTAAAGGTATTAACCCCTAAACCCCTGGCCTCCCACATCACTACCACTTACTAAACCTATTAACCCCTAAACCGCCAGGCCCCCACATCGCCATAAAGTAAATTAAAATATTAACTCCTAAACCTAACAACCCGCTAACTTTATATTAAATATTAATTCATCCCTATCTTTTAATAATTTTAAACTTACCTTTAGATTTAAATTAAACTATTAATTAACCTACACTAACTGTTATACTAAAATTACATTAAACTATATTAAACTATCAATTAATCTACCCTAACTATTAGACTAAATTACATTAAACTATATTAAACTAATAATTAATCTACCCTAACTGTTAGACTAAAATTACATTAAACTACAAATTAAATTAACTATATTATATATTTAAACACCTAACCCTACTCAAATAATTTAAATCTACACTAAAAAATTACAAAGTTACAGAAAACTAACAACTAAGTTACAAAAAATAACAAACACTAAGGCCTAGATTTGGAGTTTGGCGGTAGCCGTGAAAACCAGCGTTAGAGGCTCTTAACGCTGGTTTTAGGCTAACTCCGGTATTTGGAGTTACTCAAAAAAGGGTCTAACGCTCACTTTTCAGCCGCGACTTTTCCATACCGCAGATCCCCTTACGTAAATTGCGTATCCTATCTTTTCAATGGGATTTTTCTAACTCCGGTATTTAGAGTCGTGGCTGAAGTGAGCGTTAGAAATCTAACGACAAAACTCCAGCCGCAGAAAAAAGTCAATAGTTAAGAGCTTTCTGGGCTAACGCCGGATCATAAAGCTCTTAACTACTGTACTCTAAAGTACACTAACACCCATTAACTACCTATGTACCCCTAAACCGAGGTCCCCCCACATCGCCGCCACTCGATTAAATTTTTTTAACCCCTAATCTGCCGACCGCCACCTACGTTATACTTATGTACCCCTAATCTGCTGCCCCTAACACCGCCGACCCCTGTATTATATTTATTAACCCCTAATCTGCCCCCCACAACGTCGCCTCCACCTGCCTACACTTATTAACCCCTAATCTGCCGACCGGAGCTCACCGCTATTCTAATAAATGTATTAACCCCTAAAGCTAAGTCTAACCCTAACACTAACACCCCCCTAAGTTAAATATAATTTTAATCTAACGAAATAAATTAACTCTTATTAAATAAATTATTCATATTTAAATATAAATACTTACCTGTAAAATAAATCCTAATATAGCTCAATATAAATTATAATTACATTGCAGCTATTTTAGGATTAATATTTATTTTACAGGCAACTTTGAAATTATTTTAACCATGTACAATAGCTATTAAATAGTTAAGAACTATTTAATAGCTACCTAGTTAAAATAATAACAAAATTACCTGTAAAATAAATCCTAACCTAAGTTACAATTAAACCTAACACTATACTATCATTAAATTAATTAAATAAAATACCTATAATTACCTACAATTAAACCTAACACTACAGGGAGTGCAGAATTATTAGGCAAATGGGTATTTTGACCACATCACCCTCTTTATGCATGTTGTCTTACTCCAAGCTATATAGGCTCGAAAGCCTACTACCAATTAAGCATATTAGGTGATGTGCATCTCTGTAATGAGAAGGGGTGTGGTCTAATGACATCAACACCCTATATCAGGTGTGCATAATTATTAGGCAACTTCCTTTCCTTTGGCAAATGGGTCAAAAGAAGGACTTGACAGGCTCAGAAAAGTAAACAAATAGTGAGATATCTTGCAGAGGGATGCAGCACTCTTAAAATTGCAAAGCTTCTGAAGCGTGATCATCGAACAATCAAGCTTTTCATTCAAAATAGTCAACAGGGTCGCAAGATGCGTGTGGAAAAACCAAGGCGCAAAATAACTGCCCATGAACTGAGAAAAGTCAAGCGTGCAGCTGTCAAGATGCCACTTGCCACCAGTTTGGCCATATTTCAGAGCTGCAACATCACTGGAGTGCCCAAAAGCACAAGGTGTGCAATACTCAGAGACATGGCCAAGGTAAGAAAGGCTGAAAGACGACCACCACTGAACAAGACACACAAGCTGAAACATCAAGACTGGGCCAAGAAATATCTCAAGACTGATTTTTCTAAGGTTTTATGGACTGATGAAATGAGAGTGAGTCTTGATGGGCCAGATGGATGGGCCCGTGGCTGGATTGGTAAAGGGCAGAGAGCTCCAGTCCGACTCAGACGCCAGCAAGGTGGAGGATGGAGTCAAGCTCAACTCCCAGTCCTACTGCCAGTTTCTGGAAGACACCTTCTTCAAGCAGTGGTACAGGAAGAAGTCTGCATCCTTCAAGAAAAACATGATTTTCATGCAGGACAATGCTCCATCACACGCGTCCAAGTACTCCACAGCGTGGCTGGCAAGAAAGGGTATAAAAGAAGAAAATCTAATGACATGGCCTCCTTGTTCACCTGATCTGAACCCCATTGAGAACCTGTGGTCCATCATCAAATGTGAGATTTACAAGGAGGGAAAACAGTACACCTCTCTGAACAGTGTCTGGGAGGCTGTGGTTGCTGCTGCACGCAATGTTGATGGTGAACAGATCAAAACACTGACAGAATCCATGGATGGCAGGCTTTTGAGTGTCCTTGCAAAGAAAGGTGGCTATATTGGTCACTGATTTGTTTTTGTTTTGTTTTTGAATGTCAGAAATGTATATTTGTGAATGTTATATTGGTTTCACTGGTAAAAATAAATAATTGAAATGGGTATATATTTGTTTTTTGTTAAGTTGCCTAATAATTATGCACAGTAATAGTCACCTGCACACACAGATATCCCCCTAAAATAGCTATAACTAAAAACAAACTAAAAACTACTTCCAAAACTATTCAGCTTTGATATTAATGAGTTTTTTGGGTTCATTGAGAACATGGTTGTTGTTCAATAATAAAATGAATCCTCAAAAATACAACTTGCCTAATAATTCTGCACTCCCTGTACACTATCAATACATTAATTAAATACAATATCTACAAATAACTACAATGAAATAAACTAACTAAAGTACAAAAAATAAAAAAGAACTAAGTTACAAAAAATAAAAAAATATTTACAAACATAAGAAAAATATTACAACAATTTTAAACTAATTACACCTACTCTAAGCCCCCTAATAAAATAACAAAGACACCCAAAATAAAAAATGCCCTACCCTATTCTAAATTAATAAAGTTCAAAGCTCTTTTACCTTACCAGCCCTGAACAGGGCCCTTTGCGGGGCATGCCCCAAGAAGTTCAGCTCTCTTGTCTGTAAAAAAAAACATACAATACCCCCCCCAACATTACAACCCACCACCCACATACCCCCTAATCTAACCCAAACCCCCCTTAAATAAACCTAACACTAAGCCCCTGAAGATCATCCTACCTTGTCTTCACCTCAACAGGTATCACCGATCCGTCCTGGCTCCAAAATCTTCATCCAACCCAAGCGGGGGCTGGCGATCCATCATCCGGTGGCTGAAGAGGTCCAGAAGAGGCTCCAAAGTCTTCATCCTATCCGGGAAGAAGAGGCGATCCGGACCGGCAACCATCTTGATCCAAGCAGCATCTTCTATCTTCATCCGATGACGACCGGCTCCATCCTGAAGACCTCCACCGCGGACCTATCTTCTTCCAGCGACATCCAACTGAAGAATGACGGTTCCTTTAAGGGACGTCATCCAAGATGGCGTCCCTCGAATTCCGATTGGCTGATAGGATTCTATCAGCCAATCGGAATTAAGGTAGGAATATTCTGATTGGCTGATGGAATCAGCCAATCAGAATCAAGTTCAATCCGATTGGCTGATCCAATCAGCCAATCAGATTGAGCTTGCATTCTATTGGCTGTTCCGATCAGCCAATAGAATGCAAGCTCAATCGGATTGGCTGATAGGTAGCTATTAAATAGTTCTTAACTATTTAATAGCTATTGTACCTGGTTAAAATAAATACAAAGTTACCTGTAAAATACATATTAATCCTAAAATAGCTACAATGTAATTATAATTTATATTGTAGCTATATTAGGATTTATTTTACAGGTAAGTATTTATCTTTAAATAGGAATAATTTATTTAATAAGAGTTAATTAATTTCGTTAGATTACAATTATATTTAACTTAGGGGGGTTTTAGTGTTAGGGTTAGACTTAGCTTTAGGGGTTAATACATTTATTAGAATAGCGGTGAGCTCCGGTCGGCAGATTAGGAGTGAATAATTGAAGTTAGGTGTCGGCGATGTTAGGGAGGGCAGATTAGGGGTTAATACTATTTATTATAGGGTTAGTGAGGCGGATTAGGGGTTAATAACTTTATTATAGTAGCGCTCAGGTCCGGTCGGCAGATTAGGGGTTAATAAGTGTAGGCAGGTGGAGGCGACGTTGTGGGGGGCAGATTAGGGGTTAATAAATATAATATAGGGGTCAGCGGTGTTAGGGGCAGCAGATTAGGGGTACATAGGGATAATGTAAGTAGCGGCGGTTTACGGAGCGGCAGATTAGGGGTTAAAAAAATATGCAGGGGTCAGCGATAGCGGGGGCAGCAGAATAGGGGTTAATAAGTGTAAGGTTAGGGGTGTTTAGACTCGGGGTACATGTTAGAGTGTTAGGTGCAGATGTAGGAAGTGTTTACGCATAGCAAACAATGGGGCTGCGTTAAGAGCTGAACGCGGCTTTTTTGCAGGTGTTAGGTTTTTTTTCAGCTCAAACAGCCCCATTGTTTCCTATGGGGGAATCGTGCACGAGCACGTTTTTGAGGCTGGCCGCATCCGTAAGCAACTCTGGTATCGAGAGTTGAAGTTGCGTTAAAAATGCTCTACGCTCCTTTTTTGGAGCCTAACGCAGCCTTTATGTGGACTCTCAATACCAGAGTTATTTTTATGGTGCGGCCAGAAAAAAGCCGGCTTTAGCTTTTCGGGTCATTACCGACAAAACTCCAAATCTAGCCGTAAGTTACAAAAAATAAACACTAAGTTGCACAGAATAAAAAAGAAATTATCAAAGATAGATTTAAGAGCCCAATGAAAATAAAAAAGCCCCCCAAAATAAAAAAAAACCTAGCCTTCAATAAACTACAAATAGCTCTTAAAAGGACCTTTTGCTGGGCATTGCCCCAAAGAAATCAGCTCTTTTACCTGTAAATAAAAAATACAAACAACACCCCAACAGTAAAACCCACCACCCACACAACCAACCCTTCCAAATAAAAACCTAACTAAAAAACCTAAGCTCCCCATTGCCCTAAAAAGGGCATTTGGATGGGCATTGCCCTTAAAATGGCATTTAGCTCTACCCCCTAATCTAAAAATAAAACCCACCCAATAAACACTTAAAAAATCCTAACACCAACCCCTGAAGATTCAATTACAGTTTTAAAGACCCGACATCCATCCTCCAAGAAGCCGGGAGAAGTCATCATCGAAGCCGGCAGAAGTCTTCATCCAAGCGGCCAAAGTCTTCATCCAAGACCGCAGAAGTCTTCACCCATGCGGTGCGGAGCGGGTCCATCTTCAAGACATCCGGCGCGGAGAATCCTCTTCTTCCGATGACTCCCGACGAATGAAGGTTCCTTTAAGTAACGTCATCCAAGACTTTAATCTGCTATTTTATCATTTCCAGCCTTGACTATTGCAACTCCATCCTCTCCGGCCTTCCTAGCTGCCGTCTGTCTCCCTTAAAATCCATAATAAATGTTTCTGCCAGGCTGATCTTCCTTACATGTCGCTTCTCATCTACTGCTTTGTAGATCACCTTTATGAGAGATTATTTACAACAGTGAAACTCTTGGCAGGGTCCTCTATCCCTTTGTCTCCCATAATTGTCACCTTGCATATTTGACCCATGTTTTTAGTGCAGCATAATCTGTTGGTGCTCTACAAATAACTGATGATAATAATAAGTGTTGGTGGTAGCTCAGTTTAGTTATGCATATTTACAACTGAAGCCTTATTATCTAAGGAGGCAAAAAGAAAAGAAAAGTGACAGTATAATGGCACTCATGAAGTACTAAATAAAGTATGAATGAATAATGTGACAAGGAAGATCACCTAAATCAGGGATCTAATAAAACTTAACATTTAATTAGGATAGATAAAATAATGTGGATACGGTGTGAATGCATTAAAACTTAGATATATATACAAAGGGTAACAACATCCACTGAAAATATTCAAAGTATACTAAGTACTAAATAAAACCGTAAGCCACACAGCTCAGTGCAAACAAACCAAAGCTCATGAATTGCATTTTTTAGTTACATTGTGGCGGGGTCAATCCCCCTTTTTAGGTAGTTTTCCTTGCAATTCATGAGCATTGGTTTGTTTGCACTGAGCTGTGTGGCTTACGGTTTTATTTAGTACTTAGTATACTTTGAATATTTTCAGTGGATGTTGTTACCCTTTGTATATATATTTAATCTAAGTTTTATTAGATCCCTGATTTAGGTGATATTC
>NC_069502.1:152590140-152607640 GCF_027579735.1 Bombina bombina
GGCACACTTGCTGCGACATAATCCCTCTGAGCATCCTGGAACTGTTCCTTGGTGTGAACCTGGGGCTATGTAAGTACCTCTGTTCTCTACTTACATTGTAAAAGTATAGGTGTTGCTTTTCGTGCTCCTGGGTGCTGTGTACTTAGTTAGTGGACTGTTATTTTGTTGCTGACCTCTGCTTGTTTGACCACTCTGCCTGTTAACCCCTAAACTGTTGGATTGATATACTGCTGCTGAACTCTGCTTGTCTGACCACTCTGCCTGTTAACCCCTAAACTGCTGGATTGATATACTGCTGCTGAACTCTGCTTGTCTGACCACTCTGCCTGTTAACCCCTAAACTGCTGGATTGATATACTGCTGCTGAACTCTACTTGCCTGACCACTCTGCCTGTTAACCCCTAAACTGCTGGATTGATATACTGCTGCTGAACTCTGCTTGTCTGACCACTCTGCCTGTTAACCCCTAAACTGCTGGATTGATATACTGCTGCTGAACTCTGCTTGTCTGACCACTCTGCCTGTTAACCCCTAAACTGCTGGATTGATATACTGCTGCTGAACTCTGCTTGTCTGACCACTCTGCCTGTTAACCCCTAAACTGCTGGATTGATATACTGTTGCCAAACTCTGCTTGTCTGACCACTCTGCCTGTCTTACCCCTATACTTTTGGATTTCCCTTTGTTGCTGACTCCTGCCTGTTCCTGGTCCTTCTATTGGTCTACCTCTGTGCTGCTTTCTGCCGGATTTCCTTTCTATTGCTGCTAAGGACTGTCCAACCTACTGTGAGCACTGCTTACTTCATTTTACAAACTTTCTCTGCTCTGGGATATTTCCTATAACTCCACTTGATGCCGGGATAAGAAGACTACTGGCCAAGTTTGGTGTGATAGAGGAATATGACATGAGCATTACAATGGGGTTAGTGTTAGTTTTTTTTTTTTTTTTTTTGGGGTGTTTTTTTTTTAGATTAGGGATGGGCACTTGTAAAAGAGCTAAATGCCCTTTTAAGGGTAGTGTAAAATAGCTTAATGCCCTTTCTGTTAAGGGCAATGCCCATACAAATGCAATGGCAATGGGTAGTTTAGGATTTTTTAGAGTTAGGTTTTTTTATTTTAGGGGGTTGGTTGGGTGGTGGGTTTTATTGTTGGGGGACTTTGTATTTTTTTACAGGTAAAAGAGCTGTTTAACTTAGGGCAATACCCTACAAAAGGACCTTTTAAGGGCTTTTGGTAGTTTATTGTAGGTTAGGGAGTGTTTTTATTTTGCGGGGCTTTTTTTATTTTTATAGGGCTATTTGATTAGGTGTAACTGTTTTTATTTTTGATAATTTCATTTATTATTTTTGTAAGCTTAGTGTTTTTTATTTTTCATAATTTTTGTAGTGTTAGGTTTTTTAAATTTGTAATTTAGGTTTTTAATTGGTAGTATTATTTTTTTTATTAGAATAGTTATGTTAGGTTAATTTATAGTTTAATGTTAGGTTTATTTTTATTTCACAGGTAAGTTTTTATTTATTTAAATATAGTTATATTGTAATTTTAATTTAAAGTTAGGGGGTGTTAGGTTTAGGGGTTAATGGTTTAATTTAGTGTTTTGCTATGTGAGGGGCCAGCGGTCTAGGGGGTTAATAGGTTTAGTTTAGTAGTTACGATGTGGGGGCTGGAGGTTTAGGGGTTAATACTTTATTATAGTATTGGTGATGTGGGGGGGGAGCGGTTTAGGGGTTAATAGGTTTATTTAGGTGTCAGCGATGTCGGGGAGCGGCGGATTAAGGGTTAATATATTTAAATAGTGTTGGCGACGTTGGTGGGCAGCAGATTAGGGGTTAATAACTTTATTTAATAGTCGCAATGTGGGTGAGCGGCAGATTAGGGGCAAATAGGTTTAATATAGTGTTTGCAATGCGGGAGGGTGTCGGTTTAAGGGTTAATATGTAGTTTATGGGTGTTAGTGTATTTTGTAACAGTTTAGTTATGAGTTTTGTGAAACATTTTTGTTTCGCAAAATCCATAACTACTGCTCTCAGATGGCGGAATGGATCGTGTCGGTATAGGATGTAACACAAGCATTTTAGCAGGACCGCACAACCTGTAATACGGCGTAATGAAAATGCCGCATTTTTTGAGTGCGGAATGGACGTTGCGTTACAGGCTAAAATGCATTCCAGCATAATGGCCAATTTTTCAGCGTTAAAAGCCGTACCGCACCGTTACACAAAACTCATAATATAGCTGAATTTGTTTTATTTGATTCAAAATGTAATATTAGTTAGAATGAGGTGATTTTTTATCTACAAAATGAGCAACAATTTCTTACCCTTTAATCCAAATTTATATGCATATATCACATGTGCCGAGGAACATTTATTTAATATTAGAGAAATACACTTCAAAATTTAATAATATATTATAATATTAAGTATAATAATTTTATCTCTCTCTCTCTTTCTCTCTCTCTCTCTCTCTCTCTCTCTCTCTATATATATATATATATATATATATATATATATATATATATATATATATATATACGGTATATATATATATATATGCACTCTCTGGTCTTGATAAACTGTCAATTTATTGACGTGACATTTCGGGGAAATAAATTTGACATGCATGATGTTGAATTATTTGAGCACAGAACTTTGACTAATATAACAAGTTAATAAGTTACCAGTCAAAGGAGAAATAGTTACTGGTCCACTCAACACTAAATATAAGCAGAAGCCTAATTACTTGTTTGTCCGTGCAGATTCTTGCAGGACTAGTGGAAATTTCCAGCCCTGTATACATAATGTATTTATGATCTCTTCCTGTCAAACTAAATATCATGCCCCACTAAAACAGCACGTGGTGTAGTTTTGAAAACTGTTGACTTAGATACTTCATGCAGCAGTATTATCTCATTATAGCTCTTGTTATTGTGATTAGACCTATTGCTCAAACACTTTTTTCCAATGAGTGAGCAAGGACCACTTCCAAATGAGTTAATTGTTCTAAGCTTTCATGAATGAGCTCTTTTTTCTTGTAGAGATTGGTGATTGGCCATTTCTCAGTTGTTGGAGCACTTGTAAACTTATTTGCCTCTGGGCACATCTCCTTTCAAGCCTTTCACACAAAAAGACCTGCCCTCCCACTGGTTTAATTAGTATCTGAAATCTTCCTTGTATGAAAAGCAACACATCACTGACTTGTTCACATCATCTTACAGTCATTTTGTCCTGGGGACCCTGTAACCTGTAGTTAACAATTGTAGAAGAAAGGAAATAATAGTGCTGGAAGCAATAATTCTTATGTAGCTGCGATTTCGTTCTATGCTTTTGGTTCAGCGATCTCTCTAACCTCAATGCAAGGTTAGATCTCAATGCCGTCTCATGCATGGATCCGATATATGGGGGGCGACAACGTCTACAGCTTATTGTTCATGAATTTTAGTGTGATACAACTAACCATATCAATAAAACAAAGAATACATAAGAGAATTTTTTTTTTAATTATTATTTGTAGGCGTTTGGAGAGTAAAATAAAGATTTCACTGAATAATGATATGATTTGACTCTCTCATAAGTGTGTGATAAGGGGATAAAAGGGTAAACTTGTCATATGTAAGTTTCTGCAGACACGGGATGTAAGACCATCTCTAATGTCAGATGTCTCAACGACTTGAAATTAGTATATCTGCATGTAATAGACACTACTATAAAGAAGAATATGCACAGATGCTGATCTAAAAATCCAGTATAAAACCTTTTAAAAACTTACTTAGAAGATCCCAGTTTAGCACTGTTGATGAGGTTAGGCTGGAACACCCAGTGAAAGGGGCTGGGTAAACAAAAAGAGCAGTCACTCCCTACCTCCCCCCTTCCCTGCATATGAAAAGACTGATACCATAAACGAGAGCCAGCAGCAGTTTGTAAACGCGAGTATACATCTGGCACTGTGGGTCTTGGTTAGGAGTCTGAATCAGCGCAATGCTCTTAAAAAATAAGCAAAATTTTACATTTTTATAAAAAATACTCCCAGATGGGCTATATAAATGGATCATCTACAAAACATTTATGCAAAGAAAAATCTAGTGTACAGTGTCCATGTAACATGGTAGTTAGCAATATTAAAATATCCTAGTATATACCAGCCCAATGTTCACTTCAGGATTACAATAACATTTCTATTATGTTATGAAAATTTTTGAAGCGTACCTTGGCCAACTAGGTCCACTCCCAAGGAAAGCAGCATTTCAGATGAGTAGCAAATTTTGATGGACAGTTTGCTTTCTTGGTGCCTTCCCACTTCCATGCTCTTCAAAGAGATATAAATGGTTTATAACTGGTCTAAATGAGCCTCATAGAAAGGGATAATCACTTCTGCATAGTTTTCTGTGTGTCTCGCAGGACTGATTAAATAATTAAATGCTTGTTATATTTGTGAGAAATATAAGGGCAAAAATTAGCTGTAATAGATTACTTAGTGCCTAGGGCAGCACAATATACCACTGATTACTGCGCTATAAAAACATGACCATTTGCATCACTTAAAGGGATATAACTATTAATATTAAAATGTACATGGGTGCATTTCAGTTTTAAATAGAAGCATTTTTGTAATATACTTCCATTGGCAAAAATGTTTCTAGTAACATCTATAACTGTTTATCAGCAAGATATGCTGTGAGCGCCTGTGTACTAGAATTCAAACTCAAAGAGCTGGCAGTGGTATGTATTACGCATTTTCAGACTTAATTTGTGCCATATAAGCCATTTCTGACTCTCTGAGAAGGTGTAATGTTTGAATATTGGTTATGTATATTGAGCCCCAGAAGGAAGGGAATCGAGTGTGGGGGCTAATGACCACACTGTAGGCCAGAACATGGAAGTAGCTAAGAAGGGTTGCTAGGGGAGGTGTTTTGGGAGAAGGGTTAAAAGGGGTTGAGCAGCGGTAGCTGTCAGCATTTAGTTTGCAGGAGTGTGAAAAGCTATAGCATGGATATTGTGAGCGTGCTGTTGGAGCAGTTAAAAGGCCTAGTTGAGACTAGGGGGCTTACCTGGCTGCAGCAGAGGCTCTTGTTGGGGGAAGCAGGTGATGGAGCAGGAGGGGATACGGCTCTGGAGGAGCCGGCGGGACCATCAGATCAGGAGCGGCATCACGGTCAGCCGATGAGGCGCTCAAGGCCGCTGGAGAGGCTTAGTCCTGTAATCAGGAGGCGGTCTGGGAGTCGGGTGCTGTCGGAGCCGGCTGGAGGTGGCAGGAGGGCCGGTGGGTAAAAGAGGAACACTGGGGCCCGGAGCACGTCGCCTGCGCTGGTAGCAGAGGCCAGTAGAGGGCGCAAGAGACGTCGAGTAGCCGGGAGCGATGACGTCATGGGTGAGACGATGACTACGGGAGGCAGTAGGGAGCAGGAGGCTGCATGGGGAAGGATTGGGTGTGAGGGTGTGAGGATGTGGCAGTTTCTAGCAGTGACCGGGTGGGAAGGGGGAAAGGGGGGAGGGGAGAGGAGACGTATAGGGGTGCAGGCGAATGAGGATCACGGCAGGATGGGAGGAAAAGGCAGAGGGAGAGCGGGGCCAAGGAGATGCTTTATGGGGTTTGGGGGCAGAGTGGGGGGAAAAAATCTCCAGGGGTTAGGGGTAAGGGTGCACAGGGTATGAGGTTAGGCACAGGGAATAGAGCACAAGAGGGGAATGGAGAACAGGGGAGTATGGATAGGGCGGTGGAGGTCTTAGTGCAGGACATAAGGAGGCTAGAAGGGGTAGGGGGGAAGGAGTGTTAGGGGCAGGGGAGCTAAGAAGGAAAGCAGTAGTCAGGAGTAGAGGGTGGGTGGTGAGGAGATGGGGACAGAAGGAGGAGGGAGGATGGCAGGGGGCTCAGACATGAAAGTGACTAGTCTGATGGTTCCATTATAGATCCGGAGGAGTTGGATGGCATCCCTGAGGAGCGGCAGGGGTTGACTTTGGAGCAGTCTTCATTGCGCGAGAAGGAGGATAAAGTCCTGTGGATGAATGAGTCAAACAGTGACTTCGCGGGGGAGGAGAGCATAGTGGAGCATCATACAAAACCAGAGAACATGGCACAGGTAGGGGATATTGCTTTGTTCCCTGGTGCCTGGGGGGGCCAATGGGAGAATGTTAGGGAGCGGGGGGGAGCAGGAGTGTTAGACAAGGTAGGGGTAGGGAGGGGGCAGGGGGGATCCCGTGTGGGAACAGAGGTATAATGCCCCTCCTTCACAGAGGACAAACGGTAGCTCGGAGAGGCAAGTGAGGGCGAACAGGAGCTGGATTAAACAGCAGAGGGAGAGATCCCGGACGCCGAGGAGGGGCTACAGGGAGCAGGAGGAGTACATGTTCCCCACATGGGGCAGGCTGGAGGCAGTCACAGAGCACACGAGGAGGAGGGAAATGTTGAGATCACATAGTGGAGGAAGAAGGAGGATGAGAGCTCAGGGAAGCAAGGAAGAAAGGGTCAGCAGTGTGGGCCAAGTGGAACAAGGAGCGAGTGGACAAGGAGCCAGGCGTAAGGCCACCAGGTGACATGTCGAGTCCCTCGCAGGGGGTGGGGGACAGTACGGGGAGTGGAGGGGGAGTGCATGAGGTGGTGTTGAAAGGGTTGAAGGAGCTGGTGTCCCAGTTTGAAGTAAGGGAAAAAGGGGGGGCAGCTGGTAGTAGTGAGCTGGAAAGAACGGCTAGGGCTTGGGTCCCGCTGGCTAGTGGGGGAGCGGTGGTTGCTGGGACGGCTGATGGGGGGTCCCCACAGTCATGGGGGACAAAGGGGGTTCAACCACGGCAACAGTGGGGGAGGTCCTGAAGGTGGCGGACAAGGCGTTGCGTAGGCCATGCCTATGTTTGGTGGGGCCTTTGGGGATCCATCTGAGCAAAGAGATTAAGGAGAAGAACTGGAAAAGGGAGTTTGTGGATTTATTCTCTTTGCTCCCTTTGGATCACTTTATTGAGATAAATGAGGATCCCAAGGTGGAGCAGGGGAAAAAAGAGGAGGAGGAGAGAAAGAAGAAATTGTTCTAAGGCCTTTTGTATATTGGCCAGAGTGTTGGGTGAAAAGTTCCCTGAGCAGAGTTCGGCAATGTTCTGCTATTTTGATGAAATTGCAGAAGCTTAGAGGACGCTTAGAGGACGTACGGGGGCTTAGCTTGGTGGTTACGACAAGCAGTTTCGCCAGAGGCTGGCGATGCATCCGGAGATGAGGTGGGATGACCGTGAGATGGGGGTGTGGTTGGAGTTGATGACACCGTTGAGGGGGCAGTCCTTTCGGAGCAGGGGGAATTGGGGGTAGCGGGCCCGGAGTGGGTGCCACAGTGGTGGCAATTAAAAAAGGGTTGTGCTTCCAGTTTAATGAGGGGGCTTGCAGATTTGGGGCAGCTTGCAAGTACAAGCAAGTACTTGCAAGCTTGCAAGTACAAGCAAGCTTGCAAGTACAAGCAAGAGTGTTTGCGGTGTGGGGGAGCCCATTCAGGTGCAAAATGTTTCTAAAAGGGAAAAGGAAGCGGGAAAAGTGGAGAGGGTGCTGCTACGGGCACGGACCCCGGTGAGGGTGAAAAAGATGCTCCCGTGGCTAAAGCGGTATGGTAGGAGAAGAGGTAGGGCAGGGGATGCGGAGCTGTTGCTTTCAGGGGTTTCAGTTCGGGGTTCCATATTCCTTTTACTGAGGCAAGGGGTTTGGGGGGTTCCGGGCAATTTGAGGTCGGCGGAGCAATTTCCGGTGGTGGTGCGTTCAAAGCTGGAAAAGGAAGTGGTGTTGGGGAGAATGGTGGGCCCTTTTAGGGACCCTCCTTTGGCGAATTTACGAGTTTGCCCTTTGGGGGTGGTCTTAAAGAAAACATCAGGGCAATTCAGGATGATTCATCATCTGTCTCATCCAAAGGGTTGTCGGTGAATGACGGGATTGACCCAGCCCTGACCGCAGTGCGTTACGCGTCCTTTGACTGGGCAGTAAGCGTGGTCAAGAGGGCGAGGAAGGGCGCCTTGTTGGCCAAGGTGGATGTGGAGGCAGCCTTTCGGCTTTTACCGGTTCACCCAGTATGTCACCATTTGTTGGGTTGCCATTTTCAGGGAGAGTTCGATTTATGCTTACTCATGGGATGTTCCATTTCTTGTGCGTACTTTGAGAAATTCAGTACCTTTGTGGAGTGGGTCGGGATTCCATTGTCCATTATTTGGACGACTTTCTGTTTGTGGGTGCGGCAGAATCTAGGGATTGTGAGCTGTTGTTGGGGACATTTGAGGAAGTTGCCGGGCAATTCGGGATTCCGATTGCGTCTGCAAAGACGGAGGGTCTGGTGACCAAGTTGAGCTTTCTGGGGATCCAGATTGATTCGGTATTGATGGAAAGTTCTCTGCCTATGGAGAAGGTGAAGGACCTGAGAGGGGTCATTGCCGGTATGTTGGGTAGGAGTAAGGTGTCACTGAGGGGTTTGCAGTCACTCTTGAGCAAACTAAACTTTTCCTGTAGAGTGATTCTGGTGGGAAGAGTATTTGGGAGGCGGTTGTCCTTGGCAACGTCAGGTGTGAAGGCACCACACCATCGGATCCACCTTTCAAAGGAATTGAAGGAGGATTTGAGGTTATGGTTGGTGTTCTTGGAAGAGTTCAACGGACGGTCATTCATACAAGAGAGAGTAGTATCGGATGAGGTGCTGCACCTGTATACTGATGCGTCCGGGGCTCATGGCTTTGGGGCATATTTGAATGGCAGGTGGTGTGCTGATACCTGGCCGGAGGAATGGAAGGTAGGGGGCTTGACCAAGAACTTGGTATTCTTGGAATTGTTTCCGTTGGTGGTGGCGGTGATGGTGTAGAAGGATCTGCTGGTTTTTGCCATCAACAAGTTTACAGTGAAGTCGGTGCCTGTGGTTCGGCTCCTTCGGGTGTTTGTTCTGGAATGTTTGAGGGGGAATGTGTTTTTTTGAGCAGTGCATGTGCCGGGGGAAGCAGAATGTACTTGCTGACTCTCTTTCCCGGTTGCAGTGGAAAAGATTCCGAGAAGCAGCTCCAGAGGCAGAGGTGGAGGGGGCGAGGTGCCCTCGGGTGTTGTGGCAGATGGACTTTTTAGAGGTTTGCAGTTGGCGAGAGGGGCATTAGCCCAAAATACTTGGAAAGCATATGTCCCAGTGTGGGTGAGGGGGTTCAGCAGGATGGGGAAGTGCGGAGACAGGATGTCCATGAGAGGGTGGGTGTCGTGCCTTGTGGACTGGGTAGAGGAATGGAAGGAGGCAAAGATGTCAAAAGCCATGGTCAAAAGGCAGGTGGCGGCATTAGCCTTTCTTTTCAAACTAATGGGGTGGGGGGACTTGACTAAAGAATTCTTGGTTAAGTTAGCTGTAAAGAGGGTTTGTAAGGGTAGGACGCAGTGTGACAAGAGGCGTCCATTAGTATTTTCTTTGTTGGAGAAGGTAGTTGAGGTGGTGAAAAGAGTGTGTAAATCAAGGTTTGAGTATTGTCAAAAGAAACAATCAGTAACACTAAGGGTGTGTTACTACTAGGGGGCGCACAGGACCTTATATGATTATTATGTAAATAGGCTAAGAGAGAAGAGAACAAGATATTACATATAATAACTATAATAAAATATACTATACGGAATAATGTAAACAAAAGTGAAACAATTCTTATAAATATGGGACTATGAGAAACATAGGATACAACACAAATAATAACAAATACAGTAATAAGAAATTCCTGAAAGGTTCTTATCTGGAAATGCTGTCTTCTTCTGCAATGTTATATAGATGGTAAATGTCCCAATTGGGGTGGGTATAGTCCCAAATGATGAATGTGATCAAATACCAGGATGATCAATGATCAGGAACACAGATGATGACTGGAGTCAGCTGCTTTGTCAGGGAAATCAGGATCTAAGAGCAAGTTTTCTCTGTGAAAAAAATCACAAAAAGACAAAGGCGCCTCCTAGTGTAATACAGTTGGTGAAAGAGATTTGATAGGTAATCAAAAAGGTACTCACAAGTGGAGCAGCACCCAATTGTGCTAAATCAAACAGACTGGGATCTCACAGTGTCCCAGCTCACTGACACTGCAAGGAAACTGGTTTCTCCAATGTCTTGCCGGACTGACAGAGCTCAGACTCTCACAAAGAGGTTTACATAAAACCAAATTTTATTAATAAAATAAAAATCTCAGTGTCTCATGACACTAGATATTAAAAGAACAAGCAACGCGTTTCTCAGACTGCTGTCTGTTTCATCAGGCTTCCGGCCTGATGAAACAGACAGCAGTCTGAGAAACGCGTTGCTTGTTCTTTTAATATCTAGTGTCATGAGACACTGAGATTTTTATTTTATTAATAAAATTTGGTTTTATGTAAACCTCTTTGTGAGAGTCTGAGCTCTGTCAGTCCGGCAAGACATTGGAGAAACCAGTTTCCTTGCAGTGTCAGTGAGCTGGGACACTGTGAGATCCCAGTCTGTTTGATTTAGCACAATTGGGTGCTGCTCCACTTGTGAGTACCTTTTTGATTACCTATCAAATCTCTTTCACCAACTGTATTACACTAGGAGGCGCCTTTGTCTTTTTGTGATTTTTTTCACAGAGAAAACTTGCTCTAAGGTTTGAGTATTGCTTGTTCAGAGTGGAGTTTGTTTTGGCCTTTTTCGGAGCATTCCGTTCCGGAGTTAGTGGGGGTAAAAAAGAGAGACAGTGGGGGTATTTGGGTGAATAAGGTGGTGGTGACCGGGCATGAATTGATCTGGAGGGTAAAGGGCGAATGATCAGATTGTTTGACATAGGGGGGGAATGTTGTCCAGTGGGGGAGTTGTCTGAGTATTTGGCGATAAGGCCGGTAGGGGAGGGCCCTTTCTTGAGGCATGAGGACAGTGGTGTCCTGTCAAAGTATCAGTTTGGGGCAGTGCTTAAGACAGCTTTGGAAGCAGCGGGTGTGGACCCAAGGGATTTTGGGTGCCACTCGTTTAGAATAGGAGCGGCAATGGATGAGTATGAATTGGGCTTGATTGAGTAGGTGGTGAAGAATGTAGGTAGGTAGAAATGGGGGGGGTTTCAGACATCATATAAGGCCGAGCATGAAAGTTTAGTTTTTTGTGTTTCTTAACAGGTCCGGTCCAGTGTTGGATAGTGGGCCACTCATACATTTATTGGGCAAGGAAGGCAGCAGCGGTGAAAGACATGGGGATCCAATTGAGCCTTCCCCGAGAGCAAGTTTTGGTTAACTGGTTTGGGGTTAGATGTCTCAGATGGGATGGGGTGGTGGCTAAAGTGTGTGATTATGCTAGGTTGTACAAGCCTCCTAACATCCTGGTGATTCACGTGGGAGGAAATGATTTAGGGTTCATGTCTCAAAAAGAGCTTGTGGACAGGATCAAAGGGGGGGATGAGAAGGCTGAAGGTTTTGTTTACGCAAATGTTTATTGTTTGGTCGGAGATTGAGTCCAGACTCATGTGAAGATCGGCTTGGGATGTCAGGAGGCTTGATGCTTCAAGAAGGAAAGTTAACAGGACTATTTCAAGTTTTGTAGCACAGCTGGGGGGTTTTGGCATTCGCCATATGGAGTTTGAGGGGGAGTCAAGGAGGTGTTTTTTCCTTAAGGATGGGGTGCATCTAAATGAAGTGGGGCTGTACCTGTTTAATTTCAATTTGAAGGAGGGGGTACAAAAGGCCTTAGGGGGTACAAAAGGGTGGGTGGTGCCCGACGGTAGGTCGGTTTGTGGCGGGTGACCGCAGTGCGTTACGCGTCCTTTGACTGGGCAGTAAGCGTGGTCAAGAGGGCGAGGAAGGGGGCCTTGTTGGCCAAGGTGGATGTGGAGGCAGCCTTTCGGCTTTTACCGGTTCACCCAGTATGTCACCATTTGTTGGGTTGCCATTTTCAGGGAGAGTTCTTTGTCGATTTATGCTTACTCATGGGATGTTCCATTTATTGTGCGTACTTTGAGAAATTCAGTACCTTTGTGGAGTGGGTCGTAAAAGAAATGGCGGGTCGGGATTCCATTGTCCATTATTTGGATGACTTTCTGTTTGTGGGTGCGGCAGAATCTAGGGATTGTGAGCTGTTGTTGGGGACATTTGAGGAAGTTGCCGGGCAATTCGGGATTCCGATTGCGTCTGCAAAGACGGAGGGTCTGGTGACCAAGTTGAGCTTTCTGGGGATCCAGATTGATTCGGTATTGATGGAAAGTTCTCTGCCTATGGAGAAGGTGGAGGACCTGAGAGGGGTCATTGCCGGTATGTTGGGTAGGAGTAAGGTGTCACTGAGGGGTTTGCAGTCACTCTTGAGCAAACTAAACTTTTCCTGTAGAGTGATTCTGGTGGGAAGAGTATTTGGGAGGCGGTTGTCCTTGGCAACGTCAGGTGTGAAGGCGCCACACCATCGGATCCACCTTTCAAAGGAATTGAAGGAGGATTTGAGGTTATGGTTGGTGTTCTTGGAAGAGTTCAACGGACGGTCATTCATACAAGAGAGAGTAGTATCGGATGAGGTGCTGCACCTGTATACTGATGCGTCCGGGGCTCATGGCTTTGGGGCATATTTGAATGGCAGGTGGTGTGCTGATACCTGGCCGGAGGAATGGAAGGTAGGGGGCTTGACCAAGAACTTGGTATTCTTGGAATTGTTTCCGTTGGTGGTGGCGGTGATGGTGTGGAAGGATCTGCTGGTTTTTGCCATCAACAAGTTTACAGTAAAGTCGGTGCCTGTGGTTCGGCTCCTTCAGGTGTTTGTTCTGGAATGTTTGAGGGGGAATGTGTTTTTTCGAGCAGTGCATGTGCCGGGGGAAGCAGAATGTACTTGCTGACTCTCTTTCCCGGTTGCAGTGGAAAAGATTCCGAGAAGCAGCTCCAGAGGCAGAGGTGGAGGGGGCGAGGTGCCCTCGGGTGTTGTGGCAGATGGACTTTTTAGAGGTTTGTAGTTGGCGAGAGGGGCATTAGCCCAAAATACTTGGAAAGCATATGTCCCAGTGTGGGTGAGGGGGTTCAGCAGGATGGGGAAGTGCGGAGACAGGATGTCCATGAGAGGGTGGGTGTCGTGCCTTGTGGACTGGGTTGAGGAATGGAAGGAGGCGAAGATGTCAAAAGCCATGGTCAAAAGGCAGGTGGCGGCATTAGCCTTTCTTTTCAAACTAATGGGGTGGGGGGACTTGACTAAAGAATTCTTGGTTAAGTTAGCTGTAAAGAGGGTTTGTAAGGGTAGGACGCAGTGTGACAAGAGGCGTCCATTAGTATTTTCTTTGTTGGAGAAGGTAGTTGGGGTGGTGAAAAGAGTGTGTAAATCAAGGTTTGAGTATTGCTTGTTCAGAGTGGAGTTTGTTTTGGCCTTTTTCGGAGCATTCAGCATGTTGGAGTTAGTGGGGGTAAAAAAGAGAGACAGTGGGGGTATTTGGGTGAATAATGTGGTGGTGACCGGGCATGAATTGATCTGGAGGGTATGAGTAAGGCTATTCCCTAAGCCGAAACGCGTAAGACACTTTGTCTTAGGAGCTGTCAGGCTCGTTTTTGTGGATTTTAATGTTTGAGAAATAAAGCTCTAATTTTGATTTAATACAAGTGCCTTGTAGTCCTGCTTGGTCTTTTGCTACATTGACAGTGGTGTCCTGTCAAAGTATCAGTTTGGGGCAGTGCTTAAGACAGCTTTGGAAGCAGCGGGTGTGGACCCAAGGGATTTTGGGTGACACTCGTTTAGAATAGGAGCGGCAATGGATGAGTATGAATTGGGCTTGATTGAGTAGGTGGTGAAGAATGTAGGTAGGTGGAAATTGGGGGGGGGTTTCAGACATCATATAAGGCCGAGCATGAAAGTTTAGTTTTTTGTGTTTCTTAACAGGTCCGGTCCAGTGTTGGATAGTGGGCCACTCATACATTTATTGGGCAAGGAAGGCAGCAGCGGTGAAAGACATGGGGATCCAATTGAGCCTTCCCAGAGAGCAAGTTTTGGTTAACTGGTTTGGGGTTAGAGGTCTCAGATGGGATGGGGTGGTGGCTAAAGTGTGTGATTATGCTACGTTGTACAAGCCTCCTAACATCCTGGTGATTCACGTGGGAGGAAATGATTTAGGGGTTCATGTCTCAAAAAGAGCTTGTGGACAGGATCAAAGGGGGGGATGAGAAGGCTGAAGGTTTTGTTTACGCAAGTGTTTATTGTTTGGTCGGAGATTGAGTCCAGACTCATGTGAAGATCGGCTTGGGATGTCAGGAGGCTTGATGCTTCGAGAAGGAAAGTTAACAGGACTATTTCAAGTTTTGTAGCACAGCTGGTGGGTTTTGGCATTCGCCATATGGAGTTTGAGAGGCAGTCAAGGAGGTGTTTTTTCCTTAAGGATGGGGTGCATCTAAATGAAGTGGGGCTGCACCTGTTTAATTTCGATTTGAAGGAGGGGGTACAAAAGGCCTTAGGGGGTACAAAAGGGTGGGTGGTGCCTGATGGTAGGTCGGTCTGTGGCGGGTGCTGGCCTTATGAGGCGAGTTGAAGAAGAAGTGGTACCTCATCGGATGAAGGGGAGAATTTAAAGATTGGGGGCGTGCCTGGCAGTAGCCAGTGGAAGGCACATGTGGCTAGTTGGTAGGCGGCACCCTAGGTTATAACCGCAATGGTTAAGTGAATTTATGTTTGTAAACTACCTGTTTTAGTTAATAAATGCAGGCTGTGGCCTTTTCACCCCACTCCATTGTAGTAGTGTTATTATTGGTATGTATGAAGAGTGCCGAGTGTGTGAGTCAATTGTGCCCCAGAAGGAAGGGAATCGAGTGTAGGGGCTAATGACCACACTCAGAGCCGGACTGGTAATGAAAAGCAGCCCCTGGAAAAATATGAAGACCAGCCCTATATTCCATTGAGTCGGTAGAATGCATATGCCCCATTTTTCTCAAAGGAGATTACTGGGACACTCCTTCCCCAATATTTTTCAGAATTAAATTATATTACTTTGTATAAAATAAAAATGTCAGATTGATGTTATATAGCAACGCTACAACCTAATTGCAACCATTAATCACCCCTTTAAATTGTAGCTTTCCAGCCCTAGCTGCTGTAGCCCACCGGGAAATCTCCTGGTATCCTGGTAGGCCAATCCGGCCCTGACCACACTGTAGGCCAGAACATGGAAGTAGCTAAGAAGGGTTGCTAGGGGAGGTGTTTTGGGAGAAGGGTTAAAAGGGGGTGAGCAGCGGAAGCAGTCAGCATTTAGTTTGCAGGAGCGGGAAAAGCTCCCTCCCTCCCTATATATTTTGAGGATGAGGTTGTCGCAGCTGTGGCGGGTGCTGGCCTTATTAGGCGAGTTGAAGAAGAAGTGGTACCTCATTGGATGATGGGGAGAGTTTAAAGATTGGGGGCGTGCCTGGCAGTAGCCAGTGGAAGGCACGTGTGGCTAGTTGGTAGGCAGCACCCTAGGTTATAACCGCAATGGATAAGTGAATTTATGTTTGTTAACTACGTGTTTGAGTTAATAAATGCGGGCTGCGGCCTTTCCACCCCACTCCATTGTAGTAGTGCTATTGGTATGTATGAAGAGTGCCGAGTGTGTGAGTCATTATAGATTATGCAATTTTATTGCATTTAATGGTCATTTATATAAGTTGTTCAGTCTTTTCCTGAATAATAAAGTTTTCTTGTTACATTTGCAGAGGTGTGTCCCTATCCACAGTAAATCACAGGCAGGTGTCCTTATCAGTCTATTAGGATTAGTAGGAAGTACAAAACCAACACCACAGTATTTATTTCAACTTAATTTAAAAAATAATTTGTATAAATGCTGCTCTTTCATATCCATTTTTGAGTATAATGTGTTCCAAATTAAAATAAAAAAGGACTGCAGGGTATAGGAATACATTTTTGGACTAGGATTTCATATTAATGGCAAATGGTTTTCTGTGTTCCCCAAGTGAACTGTTCCAGACTTGAACCAGAGAGGAAATTCTCAAAAGCTTGCATTTTAAAGGGACATTCCGATCAAAATATAAATGCACATAGATGAATTACCTCTGTGTATAGAAACATATTTGCAATATACGTGTTGGTAAAAATGCTTCTAGTAAAAGTTAGCACTGCTTTAGTGTTAACATTTTTCTCTGCACGTGCACGTGAAGCATAGCTTGATATTCTCAGTGCACCAGTGCATTTTAAGTACTGCAGCTGCTCAGAGCGCCAGTTTTGGTTTGTATCATATCAGCTATCAACAAATTGAGTAATTTCATGATGTTATAAGCACCTTAGGCTCTCAGAGCAAGAGCTGTGTTTAAAATGCTGGTGAACGCTGCATACTTAAATACACTTTTAAGACAGCTATAGCTTTTACTAGAAACATTTTTGCTTATACATGTATATTACAAAAATGTTTCTATTCAAAACTGAAATGCATCCATGTGGATTTCAATTTTGGCTGGAATGTCCCTTTAATATGACACGTTAAAGGGACATTCAACTGCTGGGTACAACTACAGTAGTATGGTTACTACTCACCATGGTATTATTTCCCCCCCCCTGTACCTGCAGCTCTCTTCAAAGCCATTCACTTATTTCAATTTATTACAGAATCCAGCTGGTAAAGCTCTGCATTTTATACTCGTGTATTGTTGTATTATGTGACCAAAGCAGGGCACTTTCACAGATCTGCTTTTTGACAGCTCTACCTTTCACTTCAATTTAGCTCACATAATAAAGCAGAAGAGTTATATGTTTGCCGTTTTCTGCACAGTTTAATAGTTAAATAACAAATATCAGCTCCAAGATGGCGGCACCCAGTGTAAAGATGCAGAGGTTCACTTATTGATTATTGTAAGGGGATAAAATAAGAGAATGACTTTGAAGACAGCTGTAGGTATAGGAGATAAAACAATTGCATGTTAAAGGGACAGTGAACACAAATTTTTTCTTCCGTGATTCAAATAGAGCATGAAATTTTAAGCAACTTTCTAATTTACTCCTATTATCAATTTTTCTTCATTCTTTCGGTATCTTTATTTGAAATGCAAGAATGTAAGTTTAGATGCCGGCCCATTTTTGGTGAACAACATGGGTTGTCCTTGCTAATTGGTGGATAAATTCATCCACCAATAAAAAAAGTGCTGTCCAGAGTACTGAACAAAAAAAACACAAAAAGCTTAGATGCCTTCTTTTTCAAATAAAGATAGCAAGAGAACAAATAAAAATTTATAATAGGAGTAAATTAGAAAGTTGCTTAAAATTGCATGCTCTATCTGAATCACGAAAGAAAAAAATTGGGTTCAGTGTCCCTTTAAGTAGTAACCCTGCTATTGAAGTTGTACTCAGCAGTTTAATGTCCCTTAAATCCATTAAACAGTTATCACTACATTAGGGTTGCCACCTCGGCCATGTTTTCCTGGACACTTATGAGTTATACATGCTGCAGGGTGTGCAGGGAGCAACATGAATAATGCTGTTCAGTGTCACTATTTGTGTGCTGTTTAGTGTTGGAATTCATGTTCCTACCTGTACACCCTGCAGCATGTATAACTCATAAGTGTCTAGGAAAACATGGCTGAGGTGGCAACCCTACACTACATACTGCAATCT